>NC_073313.1:146490988-146790988 GCF_027595985.1 Sorex araneus
TTATGCACATTTACTTTTATCACAAAGTAGCTGCAACTTGTCTCTTACCACTGTTCTTCAGGTACCTCTTTGATGTTCATGTTGGATGCTTTTTCCATAAATAATCTGAGGAACAATTACTAGATTAGTCGAGATTGTATTGAGTCTATGAAGAATGTGATATTTTATGAGGTTCATAGTTTTATTTGATGAATAATAATACTTTCTACTTTAATATTTCAGTTTGGTCCTTCTTTTACTTCTTTTGTAAAGTGAAGATAATATTTTTCTTTAAAAATTATTGTGACAACAAAATAAATGAAAGTAAAGGGAAGGTATAATAAGGGTTACAAGTATTAAAATTATCCACCATGTGCAAATATGTATATTATTTGCATCTCTTACATTAGTTCTATAAGAGATTGTTTTTGCTGTTATCCCTATTAAAGATGGTGATATTGAAACAAAATTAGACTTTGAAGCCTGTTATTGTAAACACAAAACAGTGTCATACTTCTTTTCAGGTAGTAGGGAACAAATAGTTAATTAGTGGTATTATCTGTATAGTCCTATTTGCTTTTCAAAATGCCTAAGTATAATTGACCCCAAGTTCAGATGACAGGGATAATGATCGGGGATTCAAGGTTTAAACTTGACATCTAAAAGGCTTTAAAACATATGTAATGTCAACTATTCACAATAATTTCAGCAATACCCTACTTATGCCCACCCACATGTTTCTCTTCCTTTCCCTAAAGGAAAGGCCACATAAAAGTGTACTTTAGAACTGTCCTTACCAGGCAGCATTTGTTGCTAAAAACCATTAAGGAAAACTTAGCATATGTAGTTTAGCTCTACTAAATACTGAGGAGAGAACCAATAACTGCCAGGTCAGAAAAAATGGCAATACTCTCCAAAGCATTATACAGATTCAATGCAATCCCTATAATGATACCCATGAAATTCTTCAAAGAAATGGATCAAGCTATCCTGAAATTCATATGGAACAAACGCCCACGGATAGCTAAAACAATTGTCAGGAAAAAGATGATGGTAGGCATCACCCTCCCCAACCTTAAACTTTAATACAAAGCGATAACAATTAAAACAGCATGGTACTGGAATAAAGGCAGAGTTGCAGACCAATGGAACAGGGTGGAATATCCCTACACACAACCCCAAATGCATGATCATCTAATCTTTGACAAGGGAGCAAGAAATGTGAAGTGGAGCAAGGAAAGCCTCTGTAACAAATGGTGCTGGCACAACTGGACAACCACATGCAAAAGAATGGGCTTAGATCTCGACCTGACACCGTGCACAAAAGTCAGACCAAAATGGATTAAAGACCTCAACATCAGACCACAATCCATAAGGTACATTGAGGTCAAAATTAGCGAAACCCTCCACGATATTGAAGCTAACGGTATCTTCAAAGATGACATGGAACCAAGCAATTAAGTAGAAACAGAGATAAACAAATGGGACTATATTAAACTAAGACGCTTCTGCACGGCAAAAGATACAGTGACCAGAATACAAAGACCAGAATGGGAAAGTATATTCACCCAATACCCATCCAATAAGGGGTTGATATCAAGGGTATATAAAGCGCTGGTTGAACTCTACAAGAAGAAAACATTAAACCCAATCAGCAAATAGGGCGAAGAAATGAACAGAAACTTTTCCAAAGAAGAGATACGAATGGCCAAACGGCACATGAAAAAATGCTCTGCATCACTAATCATCAGGGAGATGCAGATAAAAACAACTATGAGATACCACCTCACACCACAGAGAATGGCACACATCCAAAAGAACAAAAGCAACCGCTGTTGGAGAGGATGTGGGGAGAAAGGGACCCTTCTACACTGTTGGTGGGAATGCCGACTTGTTCAGCCCTTCTGGAAAACAATATGGACGCTTCTCAAAAAATTTGAAATTGAGCTCCCATAATACCACTGCTGGGAATATATCCCAGAGAAGCAAAAAAGTATAGTCGAAATGACATTTGCACTTATATGTTCATCGCAGCACTGTTTACAATAGCCAGAAAACCCGAGTGCCTGAGAACAGATGACTGGTTAAAGAAACTTTGGTACATCTGTACAGTGGAATACTATGCAGCTATTAGAAAAGATGAAGTCATGAAATTTGCATATAAGTGGATCAACATGGAAAGTATCATGCTAAGTGAAATGAGTCAGAAAGAGAGAGACAGACGTAGAAAGATTGCGTTCATCTGTGGAATATAAAATAACAGAATAGGAGACTAACACCCAAGAAGAGTAGAATTAAGTACCAGGCAGTTGGCTCCATGGCTTGGAAGCTGGCCTCACATGCTGGGGGAAAAGGCAGTTCAGATAGATAGAGAAGGGAACATAAAGTAAGCTCACCCGCTCGGGAGGGGAGATACGTGCTGAAAGTAGACTATAGATTGTTCAGGATGGCTACTCAATACCCCTGTGCGGACCACAACACCCGAAAGGAGAGAGAGAGAACAAAAGGGAATGCCCTGCCACAGAGGCGGGGGGAAGGGTGTTGGGATTGGGGCGTGGGAGAGATACTGATTTCACTGGTGGTGGAGAATGGACACTGGTACAGGTAGATGTAGGGGTGCTCGAACATTGTATGAGGGAAATACAAGTATGAAAATGTGTAAATATGTTACTGTACCCTCATGGTCATTCACTAATAAATAAATAAATAAACAAACAAATAAATTGAAAATACCCATAAATTAGAGAACATGCTACTTAATGGAGAATTCTGGGTTAAATTGAGTGAGGTGAAAGATGCATTAGATACCATTACTGCTGCTCAGCGTAATGGAGCCTCCATGTAGCTCAAATGTCAGAGAACTGAGGCACTGAAAATTGCCACAACATTCATCCTCTGGATCCCATAACATTCTCTGGAGTGACAAGATAAGAGTACTTCATTCTTTCTCTGATATCTCTGAGGATTCTGAAAATGAAAAATGTGACCTTTGCATAGAGCACTGTGGTTCACCAAATTCTTACATAGAAAACAGTTTGTTTTCCTAGCAATTTTAGAGTTGGTAAAAGATTAGCGTTTCACACAAAATAAGATCCTCAGCCATCAAAACATAAAGAAATTTGCTTAAGGTCTTTCAGCTATCTAGGTACAGAGAAATATAGGATATATATTCTCCATTTTAAGATATTTTTCTTTTACACCAGCATTTGCAGCATTTAGTTCTCCTGAAGAAATGGCCCTCTGTCTTCTGAGACACAAACTATTGAATTACAAACTAATTATATATATATATATATATATATATATATCTGTATCACTGTCATTCCATTGTTCATCGATTTGCTCAAGCGGGCACCAGTAATGTCTCCATTGTGAGATTTGTTACTGTTTTTGGCATATCAAATTACCCTACAGGTAGCTTGCCAGGCTCTGCTGTGTGGGCGGGATACTCTTGGTAGCTTGCCAGGCAATCTAAGAGGGACAGAGGCAAATGCCCTAAAGCAGAGCAACCGTATACCTAATCCTTATAAAACATGTGAATCAAGAAGCAAAGTAGGAGGCTGGAGATACAGTACAGGTATTAAGGCACTTTGCTTGCACAAAGCAATCTGGGTTTATTTTATTTTTGTTTGGGAACCACATCTAGTGGTACTTGGGGCTTACTATGGGCTCCACGCTCAGGCATCAGTCTTGTCAGGGCTTGGAAGACCATATGTGGTGATGAGGATTGGACCCAGGTCGGCCACGTTCAAGGCAAAAGTCCTACCAAGTTTACTACTTCTCCAGCTTCAGTCAACCTGAATTTAAATCCTCAGTACCAAATTAGCATTAACAGGAGTTAACCACAAGCATTAATAGGAAAGTCTCCTGAGTGCAGAACCAGAAATATGACCTTAGCACCATTGGTATGGTCCCAAAACTGAGGGTCTGGGGAAGCAAACTAGGTGAAATGTTGTGCAGAATTAAGGGATCTCCAGGAAGATCTAAAGGCCTGCCTGCTAGGTTATATTCTAATATTCCACTGTAAATAAATTTGCAAAGCTTTTGACAGAAAATCTTCAGGGTCAGGAAAAGTTGCATTCTTTTTCCTAAACAATTAACAGGGCAATAAGTGTGTGTATTTCAGTCCTTATTATATAAGAACTAGAAATAATTTTCCCACAGACCAGGAAATACTAATGTTTATAATAAACAAAAGGCATGCATAGAGCTCTACTAGAAATTTTTATAAATTTTTACAAAATACTCCAAGAGGGCCGGAGTGATAGTACAGCAAGTAGGGCGATTTGCCTTGCATGCGACCTCCTGGGTTCAATTCCCAGCAACCCATATGGTCCCCCAAGCACTGCCAGGAGAAATTCCTGAATGCAGAGGCAGGAGTAACCACTAAGCATCTGGGTGTGACCTAAAAAGAAAAACAAATCAAAGAATAGAGGGGGGATTCCAGAGTTGGGACACTCGGGATAGGAGCACTACTTTATGTGCTCATTCACAACTCTCAGATTGGAGATCTCTATCCCCACCTACCCTGCAAACTTACATTCACATTTCGAAACTTAGCTCCAAGACTTCCTTAGACTCCTTTTACATGGTCAAATACAAAACTATAAAACATCTTGCTTTGTGCTCTACTGCATACCATTTAGAGCAAAACTTCTTTAATTCACATGACTCTGAGACTCTGGAAGATTAGGCAAATTGGGAAGATTACAGGAACAGAATACTTGACAGTGCCATTAAAAATATACTCAGTAAGGGGGAGGAAGGATAAATAGTATGCCAAAGTATAAGGAATAGATAAAATTATCCAGAATACTAGAAAAATTCCTAGGTGGTGATGGTGGGAAGAGCACAAAAGGTTAGAATTTATGCCTCCGGTTCAATCCCCAGCACCATGTGGTTCCCCAAAGCACCACTGGGAGTGATCAACAAGCACTGTCCTAGCATAGCCCCTGAGCACTGCAATATGGCCCCAATTTTTTAAAATATAATTTAAAAAGTCATAACTATATTGAATATATCATGTGGTTACTAACTTTACTACATGACTCAATCCAGGTATCAGAAGGAGTTACACAGACTAATCTCTCAGATTTGGGGGCCTGGGAGCCACACTCAGCAGTGCCTATGGTTTACTCCTGACTCTGTGCTCAGGGATCACTCCTGGCAGTGCTCAAGGAACCATTTGTGGTGCCAAAGATAGAACTGGAGTCAGTCACATATATGGCAAGTACCTTACCTCCTGTGTTATCTGTCCAATTTCAATTTACTCAGATTTTAAAGAGAGGATTATTAAGAGTCCAGATGATAAACAGAGAGAAACATAAATTTACAAAACTTAAGATGGGATTATTCTTAATCTTAAAAGCCTACAGACGAGAGCTTTAAGGAGCTTTTAATAATTATTTTTCATAAGAATCTCAATCAGATAGAGGTTTCAACAAAGTACCACAAAAGTATGCTTAGGTGGGGCCAGGAGGGCCATTCAATATTTTGAAACTAACATGAAAGTATACAAAATACATTCATAAATGGGTTAGAAGGATAAGACTGAAGGAGATAGACTAAAAATATAAAGTTTCATCAAGCTCCTCAAAGACCAGAACTAGAAGAATTTAACAAACTTAAAGCAAGGTTTAGTAAGAGTAAACTCAATTAACATCTAATATCCACAGTATTTAAGACTTCTTAGGTTCCAAAGTGCATCCTTATACATTAGATCACTTGACCTAAAAGGGGAAAAATCCATTAGTTACCTGTTACAGTCTGTCTACAAATGATGAAACTGAAGCTTAGTGAAATTCAGTAAATTGCCCAATACCTAACTTCACTTAGGACCAAGACTCGAATATTCCTATTATTTTTATCAGCTCTTTTGCTGTTAAGATACAAAATTCTAACTGTACACATTCTGAAGGGAGATGAGCTTAGAAAAATATCAACCGAAAAATTATCTGTAGTTAACGGAAAACTTGCTTCAGGGTTTAAACTGGGGTAAATTCTAGGTAGTTCTGTCTCCTAGCAACTACTTTTACAAATGAATGACAGTAAAATTCTAAGTTATAAAACTGAAGATATTCTAGGTGGAATCCTCCAATTCTTTGTCTTCATTTCTCTATATTATCCCTCTCATGAAAATATTACCTCCCTGATAAATCTATAAAGAAATGCCATAAATCTTTAAGACATGAGAGAAGTTTATTTCTTTTGATATCATGAATCAATATTTAAATGCCAAAATTTCTGAAAATTTTTGTTGAGTTAAATGTATATCAATGAACATTTTATTGTCTCATACCTTGAAAATACTTACAAGGAAAAAAATATTATGTGCTACCTACTGTACAAATAATACTCTGATATTTGTCAGTTGAAAGTATTTATTTATATGGACTATTAAATTGTGTATATATAGCAATTTTGCATTTAATTAAAGTCACACAGGTAAAGAAAATGGTATTTTTTTCAAGAGACCAAAAAAGATTATGTTCTCAAAGAGACAAATTTTCATTGTCTCATTCCTCTTGAATCAACTTATACCAGGTACTAAAAGCAGTTTCAAATACAATAATTATATATTAACATAACAGCAGCAACTCATTGGTTTCTACCTAACATTGCCATTCTTTTATGATTTGATAAACAAAATGAAATTATATGTGATGACTGCCTAGAAATCTTGTCTGCAAAGCTGTTCAAAGCATATCATGGTTAATAGCAAACCAGAACAAAGATATAACAGAAAAAGTATTATAGTATTTTAATTACCATCTGGATTTTGTGATAAGATTAAAACGTTCCTTTCCAATACTTCGTTATAGGCATATACTTTAGAAGTTTATAACAAATAAAAGGTCAAGTACTTAATTTTAAACATTAGTAGAATTAACTGCTGCTTTGTTAAAAATTATAACAATTATAATTACAATTATAACAGTTATAAATACAATTATAACAGCTTTGGGGCTGGAGTGATAGCACAGCGGGTAGGGCGTTTGCCTTGCACGAGGCCAACCCGGGTTCGATTCCCAGCATCCCATATGGTCCCCTGAGCACCACCAGGGGTAATTCCTGAGTTCAGAGCCAGGAGTGACTACTGTGCATCGCTGGGTGTGACCCAAAAATAAAAAAAGGTGCTCAGCTTTAAAAAAAATTATTAGTTAATCGCTGTGAGATACAGTTACAGACTTACAAACTTTCATACTTGCATTTCAGTCATACAATAGTCAAGTACCCATCCCTCCAGCAGTGTCCAGTTTCCACCACCAGTGGTTCAAGAATCTCTCCTAGCACCCCACCCTGCCTCTGTGGCAGGGAATTCCCTTTAGCTCTCTCTCTCTCATTTTGGCTGTTGTGGTTTGCAATAGAGGTAATAAGTGGCCATCATGTTCAGTCTATAGTCTACTTTTAGCCCACATCTCCAATCCCTAGTGGGTCCTCCTAGGAGCCTTTACTTGGTGGTCTCTTCTTTATCTGAGCTGCATTTCCCCCCAGCATGCGAGGCCAGCTTCTACGCTGTGGAGTACTCCTTCTGGTACTGATCTCTACTGTTCTTGGGTGTTAGTCTCCCATTCTGTTACTTTATATTCCACAAATGAGTGCAATCTTTCTATGTCTGTCCCTCTCTCTTTGACTCATTTCACTTAACCTACTTTCCATGTTGATCCACCTATATACAAATTTCATGACTTCATCTTTTCTAACAGCTACATAGTGTTCCATTGTGTAGATGTACCAAAGTTTCTTTAACCAGTCATTTGTTCTCAAGCATTCGGGGTTTTTTTCCCAGATTCTGGCTATTGTGAACAGTGCTGTAATGAACATATAAGTGCAGATGTCATTTCTACTATAATTTTTTGCCTCTTTGGGATATATTCCCAGAAGTTGTACTGCTGGGTCAAATTGGAGCTCAATTTCTAATTTTTTGAGAAGCATCCATACTGTTTTCCAAAAGGGCTGAACTAGTCAGCATTCCCACCAGCAGTGAATGAGTGTCCCTTTCTCCCCACATCCACTCCAACACCGGTTGCTTTTGTTCTTTTGGATGTGGGCCAGTCTCTTTGTTGTGAGATTGGATCAGGGGTTGATATGAAGGATTTACAAGGCACTGGTTGAACTCCACAAGAAGAAAACATCCAACCCCATCAGAAAATGGGGTGACGAAATGGACAGAAACTTTCTTAAAGAAGAAATCTGAATGGCCAAAAGACACATGAAAAATGCTCCTCATCACTAATCATCAAGGAGATGCAGATCAAAAATATTCAGCTTTTATAGTTTCCTTCCCTCCAATCTAATCCTAACATTATGAGTTCAGTGATAATAGTATTTTTATTTTTTTTTTCACAAGAACCTGAGAATTGGAGACTTTAAGTTACTGGCTCAGGACCAGATAGTTTTTATGTTATAGTGAAAAATTTCTATCAGGGGATGGAGTGACAGCACAGGGGTTAGGGTGTTTGCCTTACACATGTCCAACTGAGCTTCAATTCCCAGCATCCCATATGGTACCCCAAGCACTGCCAAGTGTAATTCCTGAGTGTATGAGCCAGCAGTAACCCCTGTGCATCGCCGGGTATAACCCAAACAGCAAAAAAGAGGAAAAAAAAAGAAAAATTTGAATAAAACTATGCTATACCATATTGCATGGGATGTCATCTCAAATCATAAAGAATGACAAATTATTATGGCTAGATTATGCTTATAGCTTTATACTTACGGGTTCCATCACTCAGGTGGTTAGAGGAAATCTTTTCAATTTCTAATATATTGTCTCTACCACTGAGAATTACTAGTGCAAAGTTAAGACCCCTAAACAACAAAGTTTATGAATAATCCCAAATAATAGTATCTTAATATGTATTCTATTTATGATATTGACCCCAGATAAGTATTTGTGGGTTTATTTTGCACTTCAGTATCTACAGGTCTTTAAAATGAAAACAACACTTATCCTGCAAGCACTGTCATCATCCCACTATTTTTTGATCAACAAGCATAGTTTAGATGTATGCAGCTACCACAATCAGCCAAATCTCAAATATTCCAGATGTCCCACTTAAACTCTTTTGTTACTTTTTGTCAGTTTTGTTATTTCCTTCCCCTATTCACGACCAATGTGGATTTCTTCGGCGACCTTCTGGGTCCTATCCTGGCATTAAAATCACCAACAATGATCTTGTAGAAGGTGTGTTCTTTATAGAACTTCTCCAGCTCCATTGTAAAACTTCTCAATTTCTTCTTTGTCATAGTTGGATGTTGGTGCGAAGACGTGTAGACGATGAAGATAGAAACTGCTGGCAGTGAGCCACATCTATTCAAGTGTAATCGTCCAATTTGGGTTTTTAGGCATTCGAATGAATCAATGCTCATGGCCGAGTTCGTGCTGACAAGGACATCTAAGCCACTGATGCCTCTGTTGTCACATGTCTTCTCTAGTGTCAAAAATGACGTGATGTGATTGATGCGTTCTCATTCTGGTCAGACCAATGGTGTCGTACTTGATCTTCTGCGCTTGCTCCATCAGGTCCTCGATGGATGCTTCTGATGCCAGCGTATGTGCAGTCAGGCAGTCATTTTAGTCTTTCTTCATTTTGGCAGCCTAGTTCATCCCTGAGATTTTATAAGCCTGTCCTTGCTCATCCTCCTTAACGTTGACCTATTGGGGGCTCTTTCAGTGTTAGGCAAATTAGGCCCATTGTTGTTACTGTTGTTGGCATATCAAATACGCCACGGGTAGCTTGCCAGGCTCTGCCATGCAGGCGGGGTACTCTCAGTAGCTTGCCAGCCTCTCCAAGAGGGATGGATGCTTTTACAGCGGCCTCCAATCTCCCTTACTGGTGTTCCCATGGTTCAGACCATATTTGAAGCCCATGAAATATGGTGGGAAAATTATGGAAAATGGGTATTAAGTGTTCTATGCTGTGTCTGGAAAGCATCCTGGAGCGTGGTGGTGGCTGGGTAGTGGAGGTAGTGGAGGTGTGCCGGTGATATATTTATCTGGCTCCAGTAGGGTGTGTCGTCTGGGTTTGATCCCTGGCGAGGGGCACCAGAGACTGTAGGAGTTTCCCCGTCCCATTGAGCCTGGAGTACAAAGTCACAAAGTTCTGCTTTACCTGGTTCTGTGGGCTTCCCTCATGCGTGGTGTTCAGCCGTGCAGTCCAGAAAGAATCCTGGAGCATGGTGGTAGATGCGTAGTGGAGCCACATTGGGTCCCATGGACTAGAATGGAATGAACAGGGTGAGAGACTGAGTTCATCATGTTGACCAAGACCATCCATGGTAACTCACAGTTCCAGAAGGCCGAATCTAAACATTGGACATGGGAGTCTCCTGGTGGACAGTTCTACACCGAAATTGACCACATCATATTCAATTGGAGGTTTTGTCTGACCAGTGTGGCTGTTGTCCCAAAATTCGAAATGGGATCAGACCACCCTCTCCTTTGTTCAAAATTCTACTTCAAAGAGGGGGGAGAAAGGACTGCAAAGTTTAAGTTTAAGAAGAGAACTCCCAGAATGACTACCAACTGGGAGCTCTATGGCACTATTGTGGCAAAGTGGGAAGATGACAACATTGACAAGGAATATGATCAACTGGTTCAGGACCTCCATGATTGCCCAAAAAATGCCGAGAGTGGGAAAACTACAAACAGACTCCTGTCTTCGGAAACTCTCGAGCTCATTCGCCAACGTGGTTTGGCACGAGCCTTAGCAACCACAAGCTAACATCCGAGCAGAGAAGCAATAAAGGAAGACCTCAAAAGGAGAAGAGCAGCAGTGTTTTCCAATACAGCAGAGGAGGGGGAAAGTATTCACAAAGCTCGCCTGTCCTTCGCCAACTACAAGACCAAGATGACTGCCCTCCAATGTCCTGATGGATCTATCACATCTTCCAGAAAGGCCATGGAGAGGATTATTCATGACTTCTACTCGATCTCTTCAACAGCCATGTCCACCTGCCCACATACCAAATTCCCCAGGATGTCATTCCCAAAGTTCTCCCTTCTGAAATCCAACACTCCGTTTCATCGGTAAAGGGGCATATAGCACCCGGTCCAGGCAAGGTCAGAACTGAACACCTGAAGAATCTGCCGCCAGTACTGGTCAATACACTGGCTCGACTCTTCACATGCTACCTGTCTGAATGCAAGGTTCCGTCCCAATGGAAAACCAGCAGGACTGTTCTGTTGTTAAAAAAGGGAGACATCCACGACATCAGCAACTCTTGCCTAATCTGCCTGTTATCCGTCGTCTACAATTTGTTTACTTGAGTCATCCTGAATAGAATAGGCAGAACACTAGAGGAAGGACAACCATGCGAGCAAGCCGGGTTCTGAAAAGGATTCAACACAATCAACTATATCCACACAGTGAACAAAATCATCAAAGTTTTGCAAGAGTTCAAGATGCCACTATGTCTAACGTTCATTGATTTAAAGAAGACCTTTGATTCTGTTGAGAATAATCAAAGCCCTAGCTAAACAGGGTGTTCAAACTCAGTACATATTACAGATTCACCACCAAGATCTCACCATTTTGCAAGGAAGTGATCATTGATGTAAAGAGAGGGGTTCGGCAGGGTGATACCATTTCACAGAAACTCTTCAGTGCCACTCTCAAGAACATCATGCGATGACTGGAACAGGAAGAAATCGGAGTGAAGATAGATGGTCGGCAACTACACCACCTCCGCTTCGCTGATGACATCGTTCTCATAACACCAAATATTAGCCAAGCTGCACAAATGCTGACTGACTTTGACCGTGAGTGTGGAAAGTTTGGACTACAGCGTAATCTCAGCAAAAAATGTTCATGAAAAACAAACTAGTCCCTGATGTTCCATTTGCTCTCAATAGAACGAACATCTCCGAATGCAGCAGCTATGTGTACTTGGGTAGAGAACTCAACATGAGGAAAGACGGCACCAGAACTGCGCAGGAGGAATAGAGCAGCATGGAACACCTTCAAGAGCATGGAAGAAGTGGTTAAGAGGAAGAAGAACCTCTGGCTCCGGGCTCATCTTTTCGACTCCACCATTCTTCCTGCACTAACATACGCCTCAGAGACCTGGCCTCTACACAAACAGGATGAGAACATTATTCGGGTATTCCAAAGAAGAATTGAAACAGCTATGCTAGGAGTATCACGTTTCACTCAAGTGAGAGAGGAATCCAGAGTTCCAAACTCCGTGGATGGTCAAGAATCAGGGATGCTGTCTCTTTTGCCAAGGCATCGAAAATCAGATGGGCCGGACATGTAATGCGATTCAGAGATGACCACTGAACTAGAGCTGTTACCGACTGGATTCCATGGGACGTCAAAAGACCATGTGGCCACCCACCAACGAGATGGTCAGACTTCTTCGTCAAAACCCTGAATGAACGTTTTGAGGCTCTTCCTGTTCCTGGAGCGAGCAGATATCATTGGGTTACACTAGCATGTGACAGGAACAAATGGAGACGTTACTGGCACCCCCAAGCAAATCGAGGATCAACAGAATGACAATTGATACAAGTGATTCACTACCAAACACTTTCAAGTCAGTATGTAATCCAGTATCCAAGGCTTATTTTTGATTGATAATTGTCAATATCCTTAATTTGGTTCTCAATACTACTCAAGGAACATAAGTGCTCCATTCTTACTTTTTTTTGAGAAATCTCAAAACTTTTTAAAGAATGAATCACACTGAAAACCCCTTAGTTAGATTACTTGAGAAAAATCAGATAATGATCTAACAAATATAATCAGAAATAGAAGGGAAAAGTATAGCAGGTGCAACAGAAGTACAAATGATCATAAGACACTATTATGCACATCATTATGCAATTAAATTTAAAAATATACAAAATGAGAAACATTAGAATAATCCAACCTCCCAAGATTAAATAAGAATAAAATAAATCTGTACATCACTATTCACTGTCATCCTGTTGCTCATCGATTTGTTCAAGCGGGCACCAGTAACATCTCTCATTGAGAAACTTATTGTTACTGTTTTTTGGCATATCCAATAAGCATGGGTAGCTTGCCAGGCTCTGCCTCGAGGGCTTGATACTCTCGGTAGCTTGCCGGGCTCTCCAAGAGGGGCGAAGGAATCGAACTCGGGTCGGCCACATGAAAGGCAAATGCCCAACCTCTGTCGCTCAGGGCACGGTTAGGTGTCCGCCTTTCACACAGCCAACCCGAGTTCTGTTATCCGTCAAGACAGGAATAGAAATAGACTCCAGTCCTAGGAATAGAAATAGTAAATAATAGAACATATAAACTTTATCATGAGACAATTTATTTTAATCATGGGAAATCACAACACTATCCTCCGTAAGGTTTGAACCAGTTTATATTCCTATTAAAAGTGAATGAGGGACTGGAGTACAGCCGGTAGGGCATTTGCCTTTTATGCAGCTGACAAGGCATCATCACATCCCATGTGACACCCTGAACATCATCAGAAGTGATTCCTGAGAAGAGAGACAGGTGTAATCCCTAAGTATTGCTACGTGGGTGACCCCAAAACATGAAGATAATAACAAGTGAATGAGGGTTCCTTTATCTCAAAACCCTCATTAGCACTTGCTATTTTGCATATTTTATATATAGGCCATTCTCACTCCTGTCATTTTAATTAGAATTTCCTTTATAATCAGTGATGACAAACAATTTTTATATAAATAAAAGAAATCTGTATGTCTTTTTTGAGAACTGTCTGTTGAACTCTTCCCCCATTTTTTGTTTTGTTAAGATACCCCTCACGGTGCTCTGGGCTTACTGTTGACTCTTCACATCATTTCTGATGGAACTGTGGACCCAGGTTGTCTACATACAAGGAAAGCTCTCTATCAACGGAAAAAAAGATAACAGATAACAGATGAGCAACAGGATGACAGTGATACAGTGATTCGTAGGTATCCATCATATAACACAAAAACTTTAATTTAAAAATATATGTTCACAGTTATGTTCATTCTAGTGATATTGCAATACTACTCTCCGGAAATAACTAAGCACTAAATGACATTTAAGTGCTGTCATATAGTACTGAATATAAAACTTGTAGTACATGTACTTATTGGAATGCTAGCTATGAGAAAATATATCACTGTCACTGTCACTGTCACCAGTTGCTCATCGACTTGCTCTAGTGGGCACCAGTAAAGTCTCCATTGTGAGACATTGTTACTGTTTTTGGCATATCGAATATGCCACGGGTAGCTTGCCAGGCTCTGCAGTGTGAGTGAGACACTTTCGGTAGCTTGCTGGGTTCTCCAAGAGGGGCAGAGGAATCGAACCCGGGTTGGCTGTGTGCAAGGCAAACACCCTACCCACTGTGCTATTGTTTAAGCCCATAAGAATATATAAACTTTTTATTTTTGCTGTCATATGGGTTGAACTCGAGGATGTTAGACTAGGCAGAATAAATTGGAAAAGCAAAGACAAATACTGGATGATCTCAGTGCTAGGTTTATATAAAGAAACAAAGGAAGATAAGCAATGAGACAATGCCAATGAAAACAACCAACAGACTCTGAAAACAGAACTGGTTACCCAACAAGTAGAGTGGAAGTAATTTGTCTTTTTTTGGTTTTTAATTTTTTTACAGACTTTTGGAGGTTCTAGAAGGGGAGTGCAGCTACTCCTATACCCTGGACTGAAGACCGGTTCGTCTCTATTCGGGGAAGGCCGTCCTCTTCGACTGAGCGCACAGCTTTGGGAGGGAGGCACATGGAGCAGTGAGGGAGGAAGGGGACACGCGCCTAGCCAGCCAGATCAGCCGAATCAACTCTGGCAATCAATGGGGTCACAGATGTCACAGCCAGATCACCCAGAGCGATAGCATAGCAGTTGTGCATTCGCCTTTCAAGCAGCCGACCCGAGTTCGATTCCTCCAGCCCTCTCGCAGATCCAAAGTATCAATCCCGCATGGCAGAGCCTGGCAAGCTACCCGAGCATATTGAATATGCCAAAAACAGTAACAATAAGTCTCTCAATGAGAGACGTTACTGGTGCCCACTCGAACAAATCGATGAGCAATGGGATGAGAATGATTTACAGACTTACAGTATTTCGTGCTTGTGTTTCAGTCATACAATGCTGAAGTACCCATCCCTCCACCAGTGCCCATTCTCCACCACCGATGATCCCAGTATCCCTCCCATCACATCACCCCATCCCCCCATCCCACACCATCTCCTTTTAGAAGTTGTGGTTTGGAATAGAGTCACTGAGTGGTCATCGTGTTTGGTCTATAGTCAATTTTCAGTTTGCAACTCCCAACCCCAGCGGGTCTTCAAACCACACTTTACCTGGTGTTCCTTTCTCTACTTGAGCTGTCCCTTCCTCCAGCGTGTGAGGCCAGCTTCCACGCCATGGAGCAACCTTCTGGTACTTATCTCTACTATTCTTGGGTTCCAGTCTCCCATCTTGTTACTTTACATTCCACAGATGAGTGTAATCTTTCTATGTCTATCTCTCTCTTTTTGACTCATTTCACTAAGTATGATACTTACCATGTTGATCCACATGTATGCAAAGGTCATGACTTCATCTTTTCTAACTGCTGCACAGTATTCCATTGTACAGATGTACGAAAGTTTCTTTAACCAGTCATCCGTTCTCTGGCACATGGGTGTTTTCTAGATTCTGGCTACTGTAAACAGTGCTGTGATGAACATATAAGTGCAGATGTCACTTTTACTATACTTTTTTTGCGTCTTTGGGGTATATTCCCAGGAGTGGTATTGGTGGGTCAAATGGGAACACAATTTCTAATTTTTTGAGAAGCGTCCACATTGTTTTCCAGAAGGGCTCAACCAGTTGGCATTCCCACCAGCAGTGTAGAAGGGTCCCTTTCTCCCCACATCCTCTCTAACAGCGGTTGCTTTTGTTCTTTTGGGTGTGTGCCATTCTCTGTGGTGTGAGGTGGTATCTCATGCTTGTTTTGATCTGCATCTCCCTGATGATTAGTGATGTAGAGCACTTTTTCATGTGCCTTTTGGACATTCATATCTCTTCCTTGGGAAAGTTTCTGTTCATTTCATTGCCCCAATTTTGATGTGGTTTGATGTTTTCTTCTTGTAGATTCCAAACAGTGCCTTGTATATCCTTGATATCAACCCCTTATCTGATGGGTATTGGGTGAATATTCTTTCCCATTCCGTAGATTGTCTTTGTATTTTGGTCACTGTATCTTTTGAAGTGCAGAAGCTTCTTAGTTTAGTATAATCCCATTTGTTTATCTCTGTTTCCATATGGTTGCTCAGTGGCATGTCATCTTTGGATATACCGTTAGCTTCAATGTCGTGGAGGGCTTTGCCAACCTTATCTTCAATGTACCTTATGGATTCTGGTCTGATGTTGATGTGTTTAATCCATTTTGATCTCATTTTTGTGCATGGTGTTAGGTCGATGTCTAAACCCATTTTTTTGCATGCGGTTGTCCAGTCATGCCAGCACCATATGTTAAAGAGTCTTTTCTTGCTCCACTTCACATTTCTTGCTCCCTTATCAAAGATTAGATACATTTGGGGTTGCATATAGGGATATTCCACCCTATTCCATTGGTCTGCGACTCTACCTTTGTTCAGTACCATGCTGTTTTAATTATTTCCGCTTTCTAGTAGAGTTTGAGGTTGGGGAGGGTGATGCCTCCAATCGTCTTTTTCCCAAGAATTGGTTTAGCTATTCGTGGGTGTTTGTTGTTCCGTATGAATTTCAGGAGTGTTTGATCCATTTATTTGAAGTTTTTCATGGGTATCCTATAATGAGATCACACTGAATTTGTATAGTGTTTTGGGGAGTATTGCCATTTTTGACAATGTTAATTCTTCCTATCCATGAGCAGGGAATATGTTTCCATTTCCTAGTGTCCTCTTTTATTTCGTGGAGTAGCGTTTTGTAGTTTTATTTATAGAGATTCTCTACCTCCTTAGTTAAGCTGATTCTGAGATACTTGATTTTCTGGGGCATGATTGTGAATGTGATTTTTTTTATGTCACTTTCCTCTGTCTCGTTATGTCCGTATAGGAAGGCATGGATTTTTGGGTATTGATTTTATACCCTGCTACTTTGTTGTACAATTCTATTGTTTCTAGGAGTTTCTTGGTATAGGATTTAGGTTTCACTAGGTATAGTATCATATCATCTGCGAATAGTGAGAGCTTGATTTCATCCTTTCCTCTCTGGATACCCTTAATAACTTTTACTTGCCTAACTGCTATTGCAAGTACTTCTAGTACTATGTTAAAAAGAAGTGGTGAGAGTGGGTATCCTTGCTTGTCCCCTATCTTAGAGGGAAGACCCTTAGCTTTTCTCCGTTGAAAATAATGCTTTCCATGTGTTTGTGGTAGATGTCTTTGACTATCTTGAGGAAAGTTCCTTCTAAACCCATTTTGGTGAGAGTGTTTTATCATAAATAGGTGTTGGATCTTGTCAAATGTTTTCTCTGTATCTATTGAAATGATCATATGGTTTTTATCTTTGCTTTTGTTGATATGATGGATTATGTTGATTGATTTCCAAATATTAAACCATCCTTGAATCCCCGGAAAGAATCACACTTGGTTGTTGTTTATGATCTTTTTGATGAGTTATTGAATTTTACTTGCTAATATTTTGTTGAGGATCTTTGCATCCGTGTTCATCAGGGAGATTGGCCTGTAGTTTTCCTTGTTAGTGGTGACTTTGTTTGCTTTTGGTATTAGGGAGATATGTGCCTCATAGAAACTGGTTGGGAGAGTTCCTGTTCTTCAATTTCCTGAAAAACCTTGAGGAGATCTGGTAACAGGTCCTCTTTAAATGTTTGGAAGAATTCGCTAGTGAATCCATCTGGGCCTGGGCTTTTGTTTTTGGGCAGACTTCTGATTACAGTTTCAATTTCCTTGATATTGATGGGTCTATTCAGGTATTCCAAGTCTTCTTGTTTCAGTCTTGGGAGATGATAGGAATACAGGAATTTATCCATTTCTTCTAGGTTCTCTTGTTTCATGGCATACAGACTCTCAAAGTATTCTCTGATGATCTTTTGCATTTTATTAGTTTCTGTTGTGATGACCCCCTTTTCATTTCTGATTCGGTTTATTAGGGTTCTCTCTCCCTCTTTCTTTGTGAGTCTTGCTAGTGGTTTATCATTCTTGTTTATTTTCTCGAAGAACCAGCTCTTTGTTTCATTGACATTTTGGATTGTTTTTTTGGGGTTTCCATGTCATTAATTTCTGCTCTAAGTTTTATTATTTCTTTCCTTCGGCTGGGTTGGGGTTCCCTTTGTTGATCCTTTTCTAAGGTCTTGAGCTGTGAAGAAAAGTTATCTATGTAGGCCCTTTCTTCCTTCCTGAGGAATGCTTGCAAAGCTATACATTTTCTTCTTAACACAGCTTTAGCTGAGTCCCAAGGCTTTGATAGCTCGTTTCTTTATTCTCATTTATTTCCAGGTATCTTTTGATTTCTTTCTTGACTTTCTTTCTGACCCACTCATTGTTCAACATTGAGTCGTTTAATGTCCAGGTGTTTGATTTGGTTCTCCACATCTGTGTGTGATTAGATTCTATTTTCAGTGCATCATGGTCTGAAAAATTAGTTGATACAATTTTTATCTTTTTGATTCTATTGAGGTATGTTTTGCGACCCAGCACGTGGTCTATTTTAGAAAATGTCCCCGTGTGCACGGGAAAAGAATGTGTATTCTTACTTTTTGTGATGTAAGGCCCTGTATAGGTCTATTTGCCCTCTCTCTTCTATTTCTTCCTTCAGAGCTAGTGTTTCCTTGCTGAGTTTTGTTCTTGTCGATCTATCCAGAGGTGACAAGGCAGTGTTAAAGTCTGCGACTACTATTGTATTGCTGGTGATGTCCTCCTTAAAATCTGTTAGCAGTTGTTTTAAGTATTTAGCTGGTCCCTCATTAGATGCATATACATTTAAGAGTGTGATTTCTTCCCGTTATACATAACCATTGATAAATAGAAAATGGCCTTCACTGTCCTTTCTGATCTTTTTATACCTGAAATCTGTGTTGTCATACACTAGTATGGCCACCCCAGCTTTTTTGAGGGAGTTATTTGCTTGCAAGATTGTTTTCCATCCTTTGAGTCTGTGTTTGTTCTAATTGTTCAGATGTGTTTTATGTAGGAAGCAGAATGTTGGTTTCAGTTTATGGATCCATTTTGCCACTCCATGTCTCTTGATAGGTGCATTTAGACCATTGACATCGAGAGAGATTATTGTTATACGTTTTTGTGCCATCTTTCTATAAGGGTTTGTTGCACTTATGGTTGTTTTCTTTCTTTTCCTACAGGAGACCTTTTAGTCCTTCTTTTAAGTTTGGTTTTGAGTCTATGAAGTTCCTGAACTGTTGTTTATCTATAAAATGGTGTATTGTTCCATCTAGTTTGAGTGAGAGTTTGTCTGGATAAAGTATTCTTGGTGAGGCGTTCATTTCATTGAGGTTTTTTCACCATATCCCACCATTGTCTTCGGGCTTGGAGGGTTTCCTCTGATAGGTCTGCTGTAAATCTAATGGGTGCTCCTTTGTATGTTCTTTCTCTCTTTGACCTTGCTACTTACAGTATTGCATTCATCATTCTGACTATTATATGCCTTGGAGTGTTTTTATTAGGATTCCTTTTAGCTGGCACCCTTCTGGCTCCTTGGATCTGGATGCTTGCATTCTCTAACTCTGGGGACTTTTCAGCGATGATTTCTTTAACTGTGGATTTTTCATTGGGGTTGCCCCCCTGTCCTTCCAGTACTCTGATGATTCTAATGTTGTTCCTCTTGGAGTCATCTCCTAGGTCTCTGATTCACCTTAGAGCTATTTTGATGTCTTTTCCCATTTTTTTGTCTGTATGATTTCTGCAGCTCATCTTCAACTTCACTGATTCTGTCTTTGACTGTAGCCATTCTACTGTTGAGAGCACCTACTGAGTTTTTAATTTCATCTATAGTATCTTTCATTTGTGACATTTCTTTTTGTAGCTTTCTTATTTCTGTTCTCATTTTCCCTATATTTTCTCAGCTATCCATTCCCTCATTTCTTTCATGTGTGTAATGATGATGTGTGTCGTATTCTGTTGTCCGCGGGCTCTCAGGGCAGTTCTCTCTCACTGAGATGCTCGCGTTCGATGTTTTCGAGCCGCTGTGTATGGACTGGATCGGATGGTTCCTCCTTGTGCTCTGCTTCTGTGTGTGCCACTGTGCTCTCTTCTGTCTGTCTATCTCCATCTCTGTCTCTGTAGTCTCTCTTCTGGTCCCTTACAACGTCTCTCTGTCTCTATCTCTGCTTCAGTGTCTTCTCTCTTGTTTCTGTGTCTTCTCTCCTGTCTTTGTCTTCTCTCCTTGCTGTGTCTTCTGTCTGTGTCCTGCTGCCTCTTTCTGTGTTCTGCTGCCTCTTCATCTGTCTCTGCTGTCTCCTTCGCTTTTGTGTCTTCTCTGTGTCCATGTCTCTCTCTATTTCTGCTACAGTCTTAGTTTATATAGCAATCACATAGGGCGGTAACACAAAGGTGAGTTGAACATTAACAAATCAACAAAGAACGATAAGACCATTTCTCGAGGAGATTAACAAAATCTCATCTAAGGAGATTACTAGTAGATCTGCTCAAGGGTAGGGTCCAAACAAGAGTGTGTCAGGGTATGTCCCTTTCTACTTTCCTCAGCTAGTAATCCGCTTAAATAGTTATAGTAAATTTACTTCAAATATTTCTAGCAATGTCATTCTGTATGAGCACAGTAGGAGATATATCAGACTTGGTTTTGTTCTTCCTGAAGACATTAAGCATATATTCTAGACTACAGTCTTCAGGGCATGTTAATCTTCCTAACCTCAGCAGAGTCCTAGTCTCTTCGTTACCTTTGGATCATGACAGTATTTGTCTATAACCATTCTCTCAACTTATAGTTGAGTATTGTGGCTCTTTGGCATGACCCATTTCAATGCCAGGGTAGCTCAAAGCTTGCCCTGGGTCCATTCCGTTTCTGGTAGGGACCCTGCTTTTGGGGTGCTAGGAACAAAGGGCAACTGAGTTGAGAAAGCAGATTCTCAGATTCCCAGGAGTAAATATTATTGGAGTCAATCAACTCCAATTACTAAAGTTACAAAGCATAATATTAACTGTCTTCCTGTGTCCATACTGAAAGGCCATTGCTCTAAGGTAAACTAAGTTCTCTGCGGCAAGGCTAAAAGGACTAACCCCATGTTATCCTACAGCTATCCATATTGTCTTCCAAAAAGGCTGGACCAGTCAACATTCCCACCGCCAGTGAATGAGGGTCTCATTTTCCCCACCTCCATTGGTTGTTGTTCTTTTTAATGAGTGTCTGTCTCTGTAGTGTGAGGTGATAGCTTGTTGTTCTGATTTGCATTTTCCTAACGACTAATGATATGGAGAGTTTTTCATATGCTTTGTGGCTATTTGTATTTCTTCTTTGAAGACGTTCCTGTTCATCTCTTTTCTCCATTTTTGAAATAAGATGCTGCAAAGTAGGTGGATCTGGAGAGTATCAGGCTGAGTGAAATCAGCTAGAGGAAAATTTACAGATTCAGAATGATCTCTCTTGTATGTGGGGTATAAAGAAACCTTGTAGGGAAATATAAAATGCCCAATGGCAATAAAAATGATGAGCAGGAGAACTGATCCTCAGTAGCAAACTTGGTACTGGGGCAGGGGTGAGGGGAATCAGTTAGGGAAGGAAACACTAGAACTATGAGAGATGGGGAAAATGCCTGCCACAGAGGCAGGGTGAGGGGGTGTGAAGAAAACTGGGGATACTGGTAGTAGAGAGTAGTGGGCACTGTGAAGGGAGTGATGTTGTAACAATATACACAAGAAACTGAGTCCTAAATATCATTCTAACTTTGTAATTCATGATGACTCGATAAAAAAGCTAAAAAAATACACTCAATTTTGGAATGCTTTATGAAATGATGTAGTCATTTATCTTTCCATTACCTTACTGGGAAGTGCTTACATGTCACGTATTCCCTCCAAAAACTGTTAGAAGGACTGAGAAATATAGTATCTTACTGAGGAGTTACTTTTATACAACTTTATATGCAAAAATAATTTTATTATAAGAGAAACAAAGGTGCCAGTTACATTAATGTGTAACAGACAGAACTGACATGAACAGTAAAGCCAGGAAACTCAACCTTGGTATAGTAATCACTGTATTGGAATCGGAAGCATTACTAAAACTAGGCAAAGGTAAGTGGGTAGAAATGCCTAAACAAAGAGGAAGTTTTGTGAAAATTTTCTAAGTTTCACTAGACCAATGTTTCACCTCAGTGTTCCCTTTCCAACTTTGTTTCTTTCCTTTTCCCCCCTTGTTATACCAGTTACCCCGTTACTGTCATGCTCCCCCCATCTCCATTTACTTAATTTTAATCTGAGATCTCTTGGAATATACCTATGGCTAATGCTGTACTAGAACATTTACTGTAAGAATAAATAAAAGCAGTTTACTCAAAATGATCATAATTATAACATGCTATGCAAATGTTACTAGATATTGTCATTATTACTGATTTATACTTTTCCTTAAAACTCAGTCACTAATTTACCTGGACTCAACCAGTTCAATAGTACTCAATTTTGGAAGGACAAATATGCATCAAGATTATAGCACTTTGGATGTTATGATAAAGGACATAAAATAACCTGGGATCTACTTTCATGTTAATTAAAATTCACATGTTAATATGTATTAAATCACCACTCAAGTATTACATTTGTAATTATTATGCATATATCATTGAATTTTCCTCTTTGTTGCTAGCAGGTAGAAAATATGCTGTTATTGCACTTAATTCTTTTTAAAATTTGATTAGCTTTTTAGATTGTTCCATTATTATTCAATTATTCCATACTATACCAAGATTGTTCCATTATTCAGTGGTCTAACTTTAAAATCCAGGGAAAAAAAGCTATTTTTTATGTTGGAAAATATAAGATAGAGATTTTTGGGGTGAAAAAACTATAAATAAATGAAAATGTATAATACAAAGTTAAACTCAAGATTAATTTTATGAAATATTTTGTATGCATTTTCACGCAGAATGCTAGAAGCTGTGAAGTCAAGGAAACTCAATTTTAATTGATACTGATTTCTATTTTGAAGTATCTTTCAGATGCCTTTCCTGCTACTCATAAAACAACAGAGACTTGGATTTTTTCTAGGCCCAAGTGTTTTATGTATCTCCTTGCCATAATTTATACATTCCTAGGGGATTTAGAAATGTAGACCATATGACAATCCTATGATATTGGATCTGTATTGTGAGATGCACTGATACCTTTTGAAAAATAGTCAGTTAAACAAATATTTAGCTTGAAATACTGAATAACAGTAATAGGAAATGATGTCTGTTGTGAGTCAGGGAAGGGCATGAATTAGAATAACTCTTCTTATACTATCTGGGCTTTTGTGCTACACTCCACAGTTAAGCTCTTCCAGTGCTAAAATGACTAGAATAGTCTGTATTTTAAAAATTATTTTAATGTAGTTTAAGTAACATGATTACAATAGTGTTAGATTCTAGTATTCATTATCTCATCTTAGCACCACCGAAGTGTCCAAGACACTCTATCAATGTTCTTTTATTTCATCTACCATCATTTCTCTTTCACCGGATCCCACTTCACTTTTTATTCTCAGTTCTGTAATCCAAGGCCAAGGGTTTGCAATTAGTTGGTATTCTCTATTATCTTGTTTTGTTTATCTACGTACCACAAAGGAATAAGATGATGAAATATTTGTTCTTCTCTCTCTGGCCTATTTTGCATATGATATCCTCTAAATTCATCCAAGTAGTTTCAAACTGCATGACTTCATTTTTTCTTACAGCTGCATAGTATTTAATTGTATATGAATGAATATATATCACAACTTCTTTATCTATTTATCTGTCATTGGACACTTGGATAGTTTATATATTCTGATTATTTTATTAAGTGCTGCAATGAATTTAGGTGAGAATGTAATTTTATGAATTTATCTATTTGTGATTGGGATATAAATGTGAAATAGAACTATGGAGTAACTTGTTTTACTCATTCATTTACACCCTATTAATACTTAGATTCTTTCAATGAACATTTATTGATTGCTGGTAAATTTTTGTACTTATAATGTCAAAAAAGGCAGGTTTCTTATTTTCAAGATACTGATGGTAGATGGGGATACTAGAAAAATAGATATTGCGGTATTCTGTGATATAAAGCTAAAAGACATCCTATGGGAAGATGAAGGAAATATTTAAGCTACAGTTTTAAAGAAGGCTTCTCAGAGAGAACGGCAATTGACTTCATTCTAGAACGTAAAGGAAAAGTTACCAATTAGAAGTATGTTTTTTAAATACGTGGGAAATTGTGAATTTTATATGACTGAACAGCAGAGATGGGAGAGGTTGAAATTAGAATGGCTTAGAAGGAAATAGACTGGAGGTATAGCACAGAGGGTAGGGCATTTGCCTTGTATGCGGCCAACCCGAGTTTGATTCCTTTGTCCCTCTGAGAGAGCTCGCCAAGCTACCTAGAGTATCCCGCCCACACAGCAGAGCCTGGCAAGCTAGCCATGGCATATTCGATATGCCAAAAACAGTAACAGCAAGTCTCACAATGCAGACGTTACTGATGTCTGCTCGAGCAGATCGATGAACAATGGGATGACAGTGCTACGGTGCTACAGTGCTAAAAGGACACAAACCAATGTATTCTGTAATCTGTAGTATTCTAAAACATACACTGAATATTATCTCTCTCACTCTGTCTCTCGATGTATATATGTTCCGTCTATAAATTGGGGGGGGGGGGGTTGCATATCTGGTGGTGCTCAGTATCTATTCCTGGCGACATACTCAGGAGTGACCCCTGGTGGTAATTTCGGGAACATATATGATGCTGGGGAATTGAACCTGCCTTGGCTCCATGAAAGACTAGTCAATTATCTTCTGTCCTCTAGGATCTCAAGTATTAAAACTTTAAAAGCAATTTGATTATAATATGCTTATATACGCATATATGTGTATATCTCTATATACTTGTATCAAAGTCATTTTTCAACTGATAAACATCAACTTGAAAGTCCTCTCTCCCAGATATCTTTGGAATAAAAACTATAAACCAAGTTCCTTAATGTGGTATCCAAGATTACCAAATACACTTCCATATGCTCATTTCTCTTAAAATTCTCATTTATAACTCCAAAACTTGGGATTTTAATTTTAATTATGACACTTCAAGTTCTTTTGCTTTTTCTCTTGTTCAGTATTTAATATTTATTTCATATCAGCTTCATCTTCACTTCTTTGAATACTGTGTAATGACCCCTATTATAGTATGGGTTCCCTGTAGTCTCTATGCTGAGTTGGATGTAACACCAAGAATTACCAAAACACTTTGTTATCATCTCTTTCCTATCATTAATTACATCACTTTCAAATCATATCTTTGTTTCCCTAATGTTGCAAATAGGACCTGAGTTCTTAAAGGGAAAAAATTAGGTTTACAGCAACCATTTCCCAAGTATTTATTTACTTTTTATTTACTAAAAAGTACTAGATTGACTGACAGATTGACTATCTGGTGGTATTTTGAACTAGACAGAGAGTTGGCCAATTAGAAGCTTCTGATAACTAGGGTCTCATGATATTTAACTCCATTCAGGTTTTCAATGCTTCAGTGTCAAGGGCCAAAGTCAACATCAGACCTCAAGTCATGCCTAAGGTCATTATGAAATCAAATCATTTAAGAGAGTCAATTGGTTTTGGTTAAGGCAAGGTTGGAAGATGAATTTCAATAGTTGGCAAGCAGCTAGACACACAAAAAAAGGCACGAGTTAAAGAAACACCCTCTTTCCCTCACCTTTGTCCCCTGACACAAAATATTGAGGTGACCTGGTTTAGCCTGCCCTACAGTTCACGTAGGAGGTAGGTCAGGGATACAGGACAAGCCAGAATTGCTGACTGGAAACTTTCCTAGTCCCAGTCTTGGCTCAGGGTGGAACCCAAATAAATCTCATACTGGATTGCAGTTTTTCTTCCTGCTTTTTGAGTGTTACTGAAAATAGGGGTCTCATGAGGAGTATACTGTTGTATATTTAAAGGAATTAAAAGCAGAGACCCTTTCCCGTTCCATTTCATGAGGGAGGGGTTGATAACTCCTCAGGAATTCTGGGAAATACGTCTATAACTTCATTTTTTTCTGACAGCAGCATAGTATTCCACTGTGTGTACATGTATATATATGCGTGTATATATATATGTATATATGTATATATATGTATATATTTATAAAAACTTTTTCTTTCTCCACACTCCCACTGCTGTTTAGGACCTTCAGAGAAACACAATAGGAACTTCTAACAGAAGCATTCAAACCATTTATCAGCCCTAGAAACCAAACATAGTATAAAGGTATTGTGATTATTAATTTCCAACTGTGTCTGTTTGTTCCAGATTTCAGTCAAACCGGTTTCTGTGTGTAGACAGTCTAAATACCAGCCCACAAACAAGGTTGCTGAGCACACTTCCCTTAATAGTATGAAGCGCTTTCCTGTTTAGAACCATCTTCAGATTATGGTTTGTGCATGGGGGAAAGTGAGATAAGATGTTTGGAGGAAGAGAGATGAAATAGTCAAGAGTTCTTTTCTAAAGTAAACTTAAGAAGTCAGTATTGGAGGTGAGAAAACATGTTGTTTATTTATTTTCTTTTCTATATTTTATCCAAAACAAATTGCAGCTGATTTGCTACTAAAAATCTCTCAAAAATAATATTGTGTTGTAGAGACAGTTCAGAGAGGAGGCCTAGACTCCACAACTCTATTCTATCTAATTTCAGTGTTTTCTCTAACCACCAGGAATTTCATCTTCAAAGTATTTTTTTATAAATATTAACCAGTGTATTCTCTGACCCAACTGTGTGGGATGAGAGCAGCAGTCATGCACTGGTTCAGTGAATAAATGTGAAGCGGCAAGAAGCCAAGCAGGGTTGTTAATTTTGGCCATCAGAAATCCTAGGCTTTGTCAGGAAAAGCCAATGAGTGTCACAGAAACAGTGACTCGTATTTAAAAGTTAGGCTAAACTAACTAACTAAAAATCATATAGTAAAGTCTTCTTTCACTAATGAATGATTATCTAAATTAATAAGCCTCTTCAGAGTGCTTTATCACAATTTAGAGACTTATTTTTGCCCATTCCATTGGTATCTCAGTTGATAGAACAGAGGACTATAGTGGGACATAAGATATTTATTTTCTTTTCCTATTGTGCTTTATAATGTAATAATTACATAGAGAAGTACACACTAAGATATTAAGACTATCAGGTTTCTATCAAGACACAGTTTGCATTTGAGAATTACTAATATGTTCTGGTCTCTGTATAAAGAGGAAGCAGGAATACATTATTAAGTATGTAAGCTGTGCAGTTGCACAGAATATCATACTTAGAAAAACCTAGTGTTGGTTTAATGATCTACTTTACTTCTGATAAAAATAATAATTTAAAAATGAGGTCCCACATTTTTGTTGTGCACTGGGCTTTGAAAATTATGTAGCCATTTCTGGCAGTTTCATATTCTCACAAACCCTTCATAGGCATATATGCATTTCTAAGTATATACTATGTCAATTCTAAGCCCTTATTGTATGGGAAACAAAGAAAGTGGTATTTGGAATAATTTGTTTTTATTACATTTCCCTTTCCTTTTAGTTTTTATTGCTATGATAATTGAGGGGTGACACACACTTGGTTGCGGTACTCACCAATTTGTCTGTGGCATTTACCCATGTGTTTTCTGGGGATCACACCTATGTGGGTGTGGCATTAACACATATGCTAGATTATAGTGCAACAATGATCCTAAACAGCAGTCTTGAACCACTAAGATCACACTCAGGCATGTGGGATTGTTCAGGGGATTGAATTTATATCCTTGAGATTTAAAACAGGTGCTCTGCCACTGGGGTTTTATTATCAAAACTTAAAGACATATCTGGGAACATGTCAAATCTGAAACTCATCATCTAGATTGTTGCAGAAAGAATTGGTGTTAGTAATTTCAATTTTAGATACCAGTAAGAAAAGTTATTGGCAGAAATAGAATAAAATTAAAAGATTAAAGTAAACGAACGGATGCATTATATTTAATTTCTAGGCATTCCCACTCTGAATATAGTCAAGGTGCATGTTGAAACAAGTAATACCTATGCGCCAGACTGCCAGGCCCTGTTAAGCCTTTGAAAAGTACATAGTACTCTTTCCTCTTTGTACTTGCATTATAGAGAAGATCTAGAAACTGATGTTATTGGCAGAGCTTTTGACAGGGACTTGAGGGGGAATCCAATTCAACTCATTCTTTTCACAGCTTTTCTGGTCCTTGACAGCTACAAGTTAGTTATTGTCAAATCCACAATTCTTACTCCAAACAAGCTTCATAATAAATAGAATCCTAAACAACAAAATATATAATGTTTTATTCTTGACCACAAAGCTTTTTACTTGATCATAATTCATCAGGGAACTTTCATTCTAAACTTGACAATTAAACTAGAGTTGGTTGGCTTGATCCCTATGATAATAAAGCAACAACATAAGATACAGGAGGCAAGACACAACAGACTCCTATGGAGATTTCAAGCCATTTCTACTTTGGAATATATTATGCAGGATTTAATCCATATAGAAGAAGAAGAGGAGGAGTCAATAATCACTTTAAAAGCACTTAAACACGTTGGTTATTTATAGCTATTCAATTTTCAAAGTTCTAGATAAACTTAAGTGTCTTTCTTGGCTCTCAAATTTCAGTTAGTTAGTATGCAATCCTGAAACCAACTTTCCTGATACTAGAATTTGCTGTCTCTCAAGTTTTCTTTTGATTAGTATGCAATTCTGATACTCACTTTTAAAAACCTGCTCTTAAGATAACACATTTTTTTAAGATCCTTGACTCCACACACAGGCTTTCTGTTTAGGTTCCATACCATATTTCCAACATTTTGGTGGGGAGGGTGTTGAGTCAAACCCACTGGTTGCTCAGTTTCTACTCCTGACTCTGAGCTCAGAGATCAGTCCTGTTGGGCCTCAGGGAAAAATATGGGGTGCTGGGAATCAAATTCAGATGGGCCACATGCAAGGCAAGCACCCTATTCACTGCATTATTCTCCAGCACCTATTTCAATGATTTTTTTAAGAAGAGCAGATAGCAAGAGCTTTGAGATAATTTTAACAAAGTTCATATTAAAGAGAAAAATCTTATGTCTATTAACCTTCAGATATAGCTAAAGTTAAAAATCAGATCAAGTTGATGTCTGGTTTCTGTCCTGTAACAGGAAAAAAATATGACCTTTTACACCTTAAAACCTTATCTGTCAAATGAAATGATAATCCATGCTATATCAATAGTATCAGTTATTCTAGAGATAAAATTAGCACAACAGTTCTATTCATAAAAGATGTTTTCACCTCTTTCTTCATTATAGCACAATAGCCAAACTTACAAATAATCCAGTGTCCAAGACCAGATGACTGGTTTAAGAAACTATGGTATATACATAAAATGGGACATCATTTGACTATAAGAAATTATGAAATCATGAATGGATCTGGAGTATTATGCTGAGTTAAGTTAGTTGGAATCAGATTGATACATAATTATTTATCTCATTTGTAAAATATAAAAAATATTACTGGAATAATAAATGTTCAAAGGGAACAGAAATTGATAATTGGTCTTCAATAGGAAGTATACTCCTGCAGGGGGCATGTAGGAATAGGAAATCATGTGGGGATAGAATGGGGAGCGGGGGGGCACTAGGAAAATGGTGGAGAAATGTTGATATTCTGGTGGAAGCTATGGTATTGTGGTCCTTGATTACTGTTTGCCAGAAGTAAAATTTTAAAATATGATAATAGATTTTCCAATTAATACTAATACTTTTTGTACTGGATACCTGGTTAGAAATTAATAAAATAATGCTAGTAAATTATAAAATAAACAGCTATGAAGCTTCATTAAATACAGTGCTTATGTTCAGCTGTAGGGATCTGGGGAGCTTTTATGACCAATTAAAAATAGTCAAATACTCCCATGAGGAATTTTGGGCATGTGGTGACCATGGAAAGAGTAAGTCTAGCATATAAAAAGGCATTACGAGAGCACAGATTGTGTGTGAATGTATTAATGTGAATGTCAGTGTGCACATATTTATGTGATTATGAAAAAGTGAGAACAAGAATGAGCATACAGTACAGGTTGAATAAAACAAACTGAAGTATCACAGTTGTTCAAAGTCCTATGTGTGAGATTCTCCAAGTGCACTTCTTTTTTAAAATTTTTGGATTAATCTGTTAATACTCTATTAGGCACTATTAATGTTGTAGAATTTAAAAATTTCATTGTCATAAAGTCCCCCCCCCTTATTTTTTACTTTTATCTAGAAGGAAAAGCTGCGTGGGGAATCACCTGTCCCTGGTTCTATACCTATAATCATTAAAGAATCCAGGATTAGTGGTAACATTCATAGCTTCTGAACAGCAAGTGAAATATGGACATTTTCTGGAAAATGTAGGTGATAGGGACCCATCGGTTTTCCTCCCATCAGACTTGGACAAAGGGTCACCCTTTTGCCATTCTCTGTAGAAGATAGAACTTTGAAGTTGGTCTCATCTATACCTGTGATTTGGGGTTAGATATTTTTATTTTCTGAAGTCTTTGTTTCTCATAGGAGGACAATTGTGTTACAAACTAATACACAGGTTAAATAAGGTTAAATTTACATATAAATGCAAAGAATATGTCAGTATAACATGATATGTATAAAAATAGAACTGAGAAAATAGCAGTGTATAAAAACAGAACAAATAAAATTACCGTGGAAATATGGTATTCTTTTCTGTTACTATCAAATATTGGGCAAAATACAATTTCCTGAGCTTCATTTTCTTCAGTGGAAGACTGTAGTAGGTGTTGTGTGTAGTTGAATTAGATAACCTCTATCTGTAGGCATCAACATTCTTTCAATTTATGCAATGATATGGAATGAATGTGGCATGTCATAAAATTCATGCACATAAATAACTCTTTTTTTCTTTTTTTCTTTATTTTTTAATTAGTGAATCACCGTGTGGGTACAGTTACAGATTTACACATTTTTGTGCTTGTGTCTCCCTTATACAATGTTCGAGCACTCATCCCTCCACCAGTGACCATTCTCCGTCAGCAATGAACCCAGTATCCCTCCCACACCCTATCCCATCCCCCTCACCCCACCCCGCTCTGTGGCAGAGTATTCCCTTTTGTTCTCTCTCTCCATTTGGATGCTATGGTTTGCAATAGGGGTATGGAGTTTATTGTGTTCCATCTCTAGTCTACTTTTAGCATGCATCTCCCTTCTCGAGCAGGATCTCCATCCACATTTTACTTGGTGTTCCCTTCTTTATCTGAGCTGACTTTTCCCCCAGAATGTGAGGCCAGCTTTCAATCCATGAAGCCAACCTCCTAGTACTTATTTCTACTATTCTTGGGTGTTAGTCTCCTACTCTGTTATTTTATATTCCACAGATGAGTGCAATCTTTCTATGTCTATCTCTCTCTTTCTGACTCATTTCACTTAGCATGATGCTTTCTATGTTGATCCACTTATATGTAAGGTTCATGACTTCATCTTTTCTAACAGCTGCATAGTACTCCATTGTATAGATGTATCAGTTTCTTTAACCAGTCGTCTGTTCTCGGATACTCAGGTTTTTTCCAGATTCTGGCTATTGTAAACAGTGCTGCAATGAACATTTGAGTGCACATGTCATTTCGACTATAGTTTTTTGCTTCTCTGGGATATATTCCCAGGAATGGTATTGCTGGGTCAAATGGGAGCTCAATTTCTAATTTTTTGAGACGCGTCCATATTGTTTTCCAGAAAGACTGAACCAGTTGGCATTCCCACCAGCAATGTAGAAGGGTCCCTTTCTCCCCACATTTTTGCTAACAGTGGTTTCTTTTGTTCTTTTGAATGTGTGCCAATCTCTGTGGTGTGAGGTGATGTCTCATGGTTGTTTTGACCTGTATCTCCCTGATGATTAATGATGAAGAGCATATTTTCATGTGCCTTTTGGCCATTTGTATCTCTTCCTTGCAAAAGTTTCTCTTCATTTCTTCACCCCATTTTCTGATGGGGTTGGATGTTTTCTTCTTGTAGAGTTCAATTATAAAACGCTACTACTTGAAATAAAAGAGGACATGAGAAAATGGAAACATATCCCCTGCTCATGGATAGGGAGAATCAACATTGTCAAAATGGCAGTACTCCCCAGAGCATTATACAGATTCAACACGATCCCTATAAGGATACCCATGACATTCTTCAAAGAAATGGATCAAGCAATCCTGAAATTCATATGGAAAAACAAACGCCCCTGGATAGTTAAAACAATTCTTGGGAAAAAGACGATGGGAGGCATCACTCTCCCCAACCTTAAACTTTACTACAAAGCGGAATCAATTAAAACAGCATGGTACTGGAACAAAGGCAGAGCCGCAGACCAACGGAACAGGGTGGAATATCCCTACACACAACCCCAAATGTATTATCATCTAATCTTTGATAAGGGAGCAAGAAATGTGAATTGGAGCAAGGAAAGCCTCTTTAACAAATTGTGCTGGCATAACTGGACAACTTGACATCATGGACGAGAGTCAGATCAAAATAGATTAAAGACCTTAACATCAGACCACAGTCCATAAAGTACATGGAAGACAAGGTTGGCAAAACTCTCCACGATGTTGAAGCTGAAGGTATCTTCAAAGATGACATTCAACTGATCAGCCAAATGGAAACAGAGATAAACAAATGGGACTATATTAAACTAAGAAGCTTCTGCACTGCAAAAGATACAGTTACCAGAATACAAAGACCATCTACAGAATGGAAAAGGATGTTCACGCAATACCCATCCAATAAGGGGTTGAATAACTCTTTAAAGGTGTATTTTGCAGGCTCTACACAGAATCATAGAATAAAACTGATATACATAACTGTGTTAAAATATTTTAGATATTTATTCTATTAAGCAAATAGTAATATTAACAACATTTGAAAATAAAATTTTAAAAAGTAATCATTGGAAAAATGTCTAAAGGTTTACCTAGTTCTGATCCTCTAGAACCTATTCTAATAGCAATTTTTTTCGATTGAAAAATAAGCTTCCTTTAAGGAAAGAATGTCATTGAAATTTTGAGAGATTGTACAGAATCCATATGATGCTTTGATTCAGACAGATATTTAACATTATTCTCTCTTTATAATTATTATTTAGAATTATTTCATAGTGTAGATTCCTCAAAAGCTAACAATGTTAATTCTTTTAATTCATGAGCATGGAATATTAATACTTTTGAAAATTTTTTAAATTTCCCCATATCTTTTATTACTTGTAATAGAGTCACAATTTCTCTTAATTTTATTAAGGCACCATAATTTTTCTCTTAACTTGATTAAAGTTATTCATAGTTGAGTTCTAGCAACTACGTTTAGCATAGTTTACAATGTTCCAGCACCGACCCCACCACCAGTGTCAACATCGTCCTGTAACTGTTCCCATGTTCCCTCCCATAAACCCAGTCAGACTGCCCTCTTGATAGGCACCTTTTTAAATTTGATGATTAAGGTTTGAGTCTCATGATTTCAGTGTTGCTGACTGTTTTGGGCATTGACTCTATAATTCCTTAACACCACCAATATACCTTAATCCACTTTACCTGCCTCCTATTGTTTCTCATCTGTCTCTTCTGCCCCTCCCCTTGAATCTATTTATCTTTTTCCCCTTGTATACTGAGCGGTCAACAGTAATTTGGCCATATACCCTATAAACCATTGCATACCATCATAGAGTTATTATATTAACACATATAAATGATATAACCGTGTGTTATCCTTTTGCTTCTGGCTTACTTCATTGGATATTCCTTCCAATTCCATTTGCTGTTGCAACAAATTGCATGATTTCATGGTTCCTTATTGCTGTGTAGCATTCCATTACATATATATGTAAATGTATATATGCAGATAAGTGGATCATGAGGGTGTCCATTTATCTGTCACCTGCATGATCCACTTATATGTCATGGGAAATTTAGTTTGATTCCAAATTTTAGTGACTGTGCTGAGTGCTTCAATGAATTATGAATGTGTATATTTTAATTTTGAATGAACTTTTTTGTCCTTTAGACAAATACACAAAAGTTCAATTTCTGGGAGAAATGGAAGTTCATACAGTTTTTCATAGGTACCAGACCAGTCTACATTCCCCAAAGCAATGGATAAGAGATCCATCTCACCACATCTCCACCAATAGAGATTGTCCCCAGTAATTTTGATATGTGACATTCTTTCCCTTATGAAAAGTGATGATGAGCATTTTTCTATGTTTTGGTTGGCCTTTTGTTGGTCTTCCTCAGAGAATTGTCTTTTTATTTCCTCTCTCAATTTTGATGGGATTTTTAGATGTTTTTGATCTTTGTAAAAATTATATATACAGAATATCAACCTTTGATCTTATATGTTGAGAACAAATGTTTTCTCTTACACAGTTAGATGTCCTTTAGTTTTAGCCCATATTTCTTATGCTATACATAAACATTTTTTTTTTGCTTTTTGGGTCACACCTGGCAATGCTCAGGGTTTATACTTGGCTCTGCACTCAGGAATTAGTCCTGGCTGTGCTCTGGGTACCATATGGGATGCTGAGAATCGAAACCGGGTAGGCCATGTGCAAGGCAAACGCCTTATTCTCTGTACTATTGCTCTAGCCCCCAGAAACTTTTAAATGTGATGTAGTCCTATTTACCTAGATTTGATTTTGTAAACTTTGCTAATGACATCGTATCTTTGAAGACTCTTTTGATGTCCAGGTCTTAGAGAAATCTGCCTGTATTTCCCTCAGTGTACTTTGTAGACTCATGTCTTTTTTTAATTTTATAAATTTTATTGAACCACCATGAGATAGTTACAAGCTTTCATGTTTGGGTTACAATCTCACAATGATCAAACAACCATCCCTCCACCAGTGGACATTCCCCACCACCAATATCCTGGCGGGGATATCCCCTTTCCGAACCTCCCTCTGCCTCCATGGCAGACAATATTCCCCATACTCTCTCTCTACTTTTGGGCATTATAGCTTGCAACACAGACACTGAGAGGTCACCATATTTGGTCCATTATCTAATTTCGGCATGCATCTCCCATGCCAACTGGTTCCTCCAGCCATCATTTTCTTAGTGATCCCTTCTCTATTCCATCTGCCTTCTCCCCTCCAATCATGAAACAGTCTTCCAGCTCTGGGGCAATCCCTCTGGCCCTTATATCTACTGCCCTAGAGTGTCAGCCTCATGTGATGCTACCCTACACTCCACAAATGAATGCTGTCCCTCTATGTCTGTCCCTCTCTTTCTGACTCATTTCACTTAGCATGATACTATCCATGCTTATACATTTATAAGCAAATTTCATGACTTCATCACTCCTAACAGCTGCATAGTATTCCATTGTGTAGATGTACCAAAGTTTCTTTAACCAGTCATCTGTTTTAGGGCACTCAGGTTGTTTCCAGATTTTGGCTATTGTGAACAGTGCTGCAATGAATATATAGGTACAGATATCATTTCTACTGTGCTTTTTTGCATCCTAGGGATATATTCCCAGAAGTGGCATTGTGGGGTCATATGGAAGCTCAATTTCTAGTTTTTGAAGGACAGTTTTCCAGAAAGGCTGGACCGGCTGGCATTCCCACCAACAGTGAAGGAGCATCCCTTTTCCCCCACATCCATGCCAGCACTGGTTGCTTTTGTTCTTTTGTATGCGTGCCAGTCTCTGTGGTGTGAGATGATATCTCATTGTTGTTTTGATTTGCATCTCCCTGATGACTAGGGATATGGAGCATTTTTTCATGTGCCTTTTAGCCATTTGTATTTCTTTTTTGTGGAAACTTCTGTTCATTTCTTCTCCCCATTTTTTGATGGGGTTGGAGGTTTTTTTTCTTATACATTTCTACAAGTATCTTGTATATACTGAATATTAATCCCTTATCAGATAGGTATTGGGTAAATATTCTTTCCCATTCTGTGGGCTCTTCCTGTATTTTGGTCACTGCTTCTTTTGAAGTGCAGAAGCTTCTTAGTTTGGTGTAGTCCCATTTGTTTATGTTTGCATGCACTTGTATAGTCAGTGCTATTTCGTCCTTAAAGATGCTTTTAGCTTCAATGTCATGGAGAGTTCTGACTACATTTTCTTCTATGAACCTTATACAGCTGTGCCTGATATTGAGGTCTATAATCCACTTTGATCTGACTTTTGTGCCTGGCATTAGACAGAGGTCAGAGTTCATTTTTTGTAGGTAGCTATCCAGTTTTCCCAGCACCACTTGTTGAAGAGGCTTTACTTGTTCCACTTTGCATTTCTTGCTCCTTTGTCAAAGATTAAGTGGGCATATATTTGGGGGTCTGTGACAGGATATTCAACTCTGTTCCATTGGTCTGCGGGTCTGTTTTTATCCCAATACCATCCTGTTTTAATTACTACTGCTTTGTAGTAGAGTTTGAAGTTGGGGGAGGTGATGCCACCAATCTTCTTTTTTCCAAGGACTGCTTTAGCTTTTCATGGGGGGTTATTGTTCCATATAAATTTCAAGAGTGTTTTGTCTAATAGAATCATATCTTATCTCAAGGGCTGTGATGCACTTTGAGTTGACTTTTCTGTAATGTGTGAGCTATGGATTCACTTTATTTTTGCACATGGTTATCCAATTCTCCACAAAACATTCATTTAAGAGTTTGTCTTTTTTGAGGGTGGTTTGGATTATACCCAGCTATGCTCACGGGTTAGTCCAGGATCTGCACTCAGGAATTACTCCTTTTAATTTTTTTTTTATTGAATCACCACGTGGAAAGTTACAAAGCTTTCAGGCCTAAGTCTCAGTTATGCAATGTTGCGATGTTCAAACACCCATCCCTTCACCAATGCGCATATTCCACCACCAGGAACTCCAGTATACCTACCCCCCCACTCCGTCCCCCCACCCCCTGCCTGTGTAGCTGATAAATTTCACTTCACTTTTATCTTTACTTTGATTACATTCAATATTTCAACAAAAAAACTCACTATTTTTTTATTTTTTTAAATTTTTATTGAATCACCATGTGGAAAGTTACAAAATTCTCAGGTTTATTTCTCAGTTATACAATATTCAAACACCCATCCCTTCACCAGTGCCCATATTCCGCCACCAAAAACCCCAGTATACCCCCAGCCCCCACCCCAAAAAACTCACGATTATTGTTTGGAGTTTCCCCTCCCCCCCAAAGTCAGACCTGTTGAAAAGGAAGCATTTGATGATTTGTTTTCCATTGCTGACAATGAAGAGGTATGAGGCTGAGCAGTTTTGGATTTCTATATTTTAGTAACTAAGTCCAGGGAAATTTCTGCCGGAAATTGCATCACTGCAAGCTCATACCTACCTTTTGTGGTTGTCATAAGATGTTGGCGGGGCTCAGTTCATAGTCTAGAAATATTTCTGCAAGAAGCTGCTGGTGTCCAACGTAGTTTAGCTGGCCTCAGGGGACATGTTCGTGCAGCAGCAAAAAGATCGCACACGTGCGGCCACCAGGCTTATATCTCGGCAGAGGGCGAGGAATTGCTCCATGAGGTGGTTGGAGGACCATGGATCATGGAGGCATGCCAGGGATAAAATGGGGATTGGCCATGTGCAAGGCAAATGCCCTACATGTGGACTATAGCCCTGGCTCCCATTTTTCTCCTTTATCATTAGTCTCAAGGGATCCTTTTTCCTTCCATTATTTCCTCTTTGATCCAACTATTATTTAGCAGCATATACTTCAGTTTCTATGTCTTAGAGTTTCTCCCCATCTTCTTTTTATGATTAACTTCTATCTCTGTTGCATTGGGGTCTGATAGGATTCTTATGTTGGTGAATTTATGTTAGCTAAATACATGCCATAAATTTTATCTGTCTTACAGAATTTTACATGTGCACTTGAGTAGAACGTGTATTCAGTTTTTTTAAGATGTTTATATTCATTCATCCCAGTTATATTATTTTCTCATTAGGGTTTTTGTATCTTTACAAATATTATGATATTATGTCTAGTGGATATATCCAGTTTTGACAATGGCAAGTTGAATTATCCTATTATTGTATTTCCATCTGCTTATGTTTTTAGGTTCGTGAGCAAAATTCTTACAAGCTTTGTTGATCCAACATTCCCAACATTTGTTGCGTATATGTTGATTAGAGTTAGTACTTGGTCTATTGTTCCCTTGATAAATAAGTTGTATCTATCTCTGTCTCTAATTACTTTCTTTAGATAGAATGCAATTTGGTCAGTAAATGTATGGATTTTGTTTTCTGTGTACATTGTGCTACTCTGTGCCTTTTGGTGGTAGAGTTTTATCCATCATTATTCAGGTGTTTAACCAATGTTGCCAACTCTTCTTTGTCTGGAAATGTTTTACCCATCCCTCTAATTCAAATGAAGGCTTTTCAGGGGAGTGGACTCTAGGCCAAAGCATTCTTTTAGTCAGTAATTTCATATATCATTCCACTCTTTTCTCAACTGTACCACTTCACATGGGAGATCTGATGTGATTCTTACATTAGCTCCCTTATATGTAATGTTTTGCTTCTTTCTCCCTTGTTGCTTAAAAAAGTTCATTTCTCTCTTTGTTTTTTTGCCATTTTATGACTATGTGTCTTGGTATTGCTCTGTTTGAGTCTATTTTGCTTGGTAATCTTTTTTTAAAATTTTTTTATTGAATCACCAAGTAGAGGGTTACATAGTTCTCAGGATTATGTCAGTTATACAATACTCAAACACCCTTCCCTTCACCAGTGCCCATCTTCCATCACCAACCCCCCCAGTATATCTGCCGCCTCCTCCCACCTCCCCGGTCCCCACCCTTGTACGTGGTAAGTTTCACTTCGTTTACGCTTTATCTCGATTACATTCCATGTTTCAACACACAACTCACTACCGTTGCTGGGGTTTTCCCCCCAAAAGAAAAAGACAGTCCTATTGCCAAGGAAGCATTTGATAGTTCTCCATTGCTAAGAATAGAGAAATTAAGTCCCGCAGTTTGTTACATAACTTTCCTTTTTCCCCCTTGCCCCGAGCCACCGAGTTCACGCCTGTTTAGTAATCGCCACGCTGTCTGATAAAGGGAAAAAAAAACGAAGAGGATGGTTATTTCCCGTCATCAGCCGGCGTGGGGCTCTGGATTAGTTGATAGTCTAGTAGAGTGTCTGGAAGCAGTTTCTGGAACCAAAAGTCTTGTGCTGGTATCGGCTCTGGCTCGAGATTCCACCAGCATCCCGCTGTTCCATGTACATAATTTTCCCCCTTATATCCCATTCCCACGCCACCAGGTCTGTTTGCTTAATGGACATCACACTATGTTTGACACCACGCCGCGTTTCTTCCCGAGAAAGAAGGATATTTCTTCTCAGCCGGCGTGGGGATATAGTTTAGTTCAGTCTAGAGAGATGGCTACCACTTTGATTGCCTTCAATATTTCAGCAAAAGACTTGCTATTCTTGTTAGGATCTCCCACAAAAGTCTGACCCATTAAGAAGGAACCATTACATATTGCTGATACTAAGATGACATTAGGTTGCGCGGCCGCGGCAGCGGCTGCGTGGTTTTGGGTTTCTGTATAAAGTCCAGGGAAAGTACAACCAGAAATAACATCACTATAAACTTTTACCCTTTTATGGTGCTCATAAGATGGAGAAACCTAGAGAGAGGTTCGGCGTCTCCATTTTGCACTCAGAAAGCCGTGGACCCTGCACTGTGTTGGGGAGGAAGGGATTGAGAGAGAGAGGTTAAAAGATTTGGGGAATTCCCGGTTTCCACTCTCGCAGCCCGCCGTGGGGTCTCCGATCCCGTGCCGGAATTAGTTCAGTGGGCTGCTTGGAGTCCAAGGGCGCGCTTTTGGGTTCTTCCATCCTGCTCGATCTACAGCACGGCCCAAAGCTTGCTTGGTAATCTTTTGTCCTTTTGAATATATGTGCAACTGCCTCCCTCCAGACAGTGGGAAATTTCTCAGCTATTATCTCTCCCACCACTCATTCTTCCCCTTTCACTTTTCTGGATTTCCCCTATGCCTTCTGCATACCTATAATTTGGAAATAATTTTCTTGTGTTTATTCATTATGGACCTTTACTTTAATTTTATTATTTAATTTCTCTTGTTTTTTTTTCAACTTCCATACAAATGCTGGCCTGCACTTTGTCTTCAGATTTATATATGCTATTCCCCCCTTTGTGATTCTGTTACTATGGCTTGCTAAATTGTTAGTTAGTTCCTCCCATTCCCATTGTATGGAGTCTGTCATCCTCTGGAAAAGGTCTTTGAACTGATAGCAGTTCTCATCTAGTGATTGCTTAATTTCACTGGCATATGCTTGCTCAATTGCTGTTTTCGGTGCATTGGGAATTATTTTAGGTACTCATCAACCATGATCAAGTGATTTTCCTGGCTTGGAGACTTGCTTAGTTTTCTGTCTCTTCTTGTGACCATAGTTAAGTTCCTTAGTTTTCCCATAGTTCTTTGAGTTCAGTGGGTGTTAGTGATGGGGATTTAGATTTCTAGTAACTGGAGAATCAATCTATTGAGTTATTTACACCCAAATGATGCTAACACTGCATATTCTATTCAGGTTATTTACCTTAACATGCAAATTTGTTTGAGTATGGCCCAAAAAATGTCAGCTGGTCATTCAGTTGAGTTAAATAAGATTTAAGATTGTGTGCTGTCTGGGTAATAGGAATGTTACATCCCACTTGCCCCTAATATAAGTGATTATATGTACTTATATTGTACCCACAAGGTTTGGGGTTTAGGGGATATACATGATCTGGGGCCAAACCCTGGCCAAGGGGTGGGGAACTGATGCTGAACAACAGAAGGTTGGGGTTTCCAGACTTGCTAGTGTGTTGATGCATAGGGTTTCGGGGCAAAAAAGGGCTGGTCTGGTCTCCACAGTGCATAAACCTGATTTATATAAAAGAATGTGCCCTGAGGCCAAACCCTGGACTACATATGGGATTCAATGGTGGTGCAGCACGAAGGATGTGGTCCACAGGCTTATCAGCATGTATCTGCACAGATTTTCAAGGTGGGAGAGGAAGTTCTGGGTTCCTGAACAGTAACACTTAACATGTAAATTTTTACTTATATCTTTTATTTTTCCATATAATTGATTGTTGAAAGCAATTATGAAGCTGAAATTTTAAAATTATTTATGTTCTAATTTATTGTTTGCATATATAAAACACAAATTTTTGGTATGCTTATTTTGAAAACTTCATCTCATGTATAGATATATAATTTCTCTAAACCTAGCTTAAAGAGTTTACTTTTTAATATCATTCAAATAGTGATTTTTTTCAGCATGAAAGTGGATTTTCCTGAATTGGTGAATTCTTGAGAACTGTATGAAAGATTTTCATTCAAATCTCAGAAGGTTAAGAATTTAGAGTTTATTGTTCAGTTTAAGTAGATGGATCTGGGTCCCTTCCCAAATGTCTAGGCTTCTCCTTTACTCATATATGACATCACTCTCTCTCATGATGCCTGGTCCAGTTTATAGCTTCCTAAGCCCCATCCTGTCTTTCCTATTTTCCAGCCATGGCCACAGTGCCTATGTATGAGACTTCTGTGCTCAGGACCTGTCACTGGCATCTCTGAATTATATCACAGCAGTTTCTTGCAGTCAGTACTGTTGTCCATCATCTCTGGCTACTGTCATGTAGGTGTGAATGAGATGCCTATACTCAGCACCTTGTCATTGATTGCCTGGGCATCTGAACCCTGACTAAACCTGAGCATTTCTGAGCTTCTGAGCCCTGCTGTATTTTGCCACTGGATCTATGAAATCTGCTTTTACTCAGTCATCTGTCTGGGTGCACAACCCCTATGCCATCCTGTAGTCCATCTGAGCATATGTGGGGAGAGAGAGAGTGAGAAAGAAAGAGGAAGAGAGAGATCGAGAGAGATAGTCTGCATGGAGGTATTTTTAATCTTATTTTATTTCTGTTATACCATTATCTATTTTGATTGGATGCTTTTATGATGGGCCGTATTCAAACTGACCAAATAAATTCACCTAGCACTCCACCCTTCCAATCCCACTCTTTTAGATGAACATTTTTTCCCAGTTTGAATCCATGTAACTTCTTTTTCCTACCTAAATGATGTGCTGCAGTTTTAATACTATACTGACTACCAGGGTGAGAGTGGGCATCCTTTTTTTCTCTTTTATATCTCTGTGAAATACAGTTACAAAGCCTTCATGTTTGAGTTTTGGTCATACAATGATCAATCACCCATCCCTTCACCAGTGCACATTTTCCACCACCAAAATTCCCGGTATCCCCTCCCCATTCCAACCCTTCCCCTGCCTGGGTGGCAGACAATTTTGATAACATTCTCTCTCTACTACAACTACATTCAATATTTTGGCACCAGTCCCAACAACACTCAAGCCTGCTGAAAGGGCAATGCTAGACTATTTGTTTTGCATTGCTTGTTATGGATAGCATATAATGTCTCACAACTGTAGGAGCAGCCATGTGCTCTAGGAATTCTAAAATTTTAATAATTAAGGTCTGGAGAGATCTCTGCAGCAAGCTGCTCATTTCCAACATTTGTGTGTGTGTTTCTGGATCATTGCCATTTTGGAGCTTAATAAGTAGCCAGGGGGCATTTGTGGGCGTCATCTCAGAGTCCCATTGGGGTGGGGGGAAGGAGTTGAGGCCTGGCGTTTGTCACTTCTGCTCCTGCCTACTTGGACTTTTTGTTGGGTTCTAGAAGATTGCGACTGCTGGGATTCCTATGGGGTAGGAAGAGAGACGGCACGTTCTCCTGTCTGGAGTGGCCCGGTGAAAATAACATATTGCAAAGTTCAGAGGTATCTCTGCTGTGAGCTGCTCAGTACCTAGATTTGTGTATTTGTGAGAGTGGACATCCTTGCCGTGTGCCTGATCTCAGAAGAAAAGCTTTACATTTTAAATAAATTATTTGTTTTTTGCTTAGTTTTGGGTCTGCATCCAGTTGTACTAAGGACTTATGGTTCTGTGTTCATGAATCACTTCTGGTGGATCTCAAGTAATGGTATGTGATACAAGGGTTCAGATCTGAGCTGGTTACACGAATAAAAAACTCCTCTCTTTGGCCTAAGCTTTAACTTTTTAAACATTGAATGTCATTTTAGCTGTGGGCTTATAGAATATAGCTTTGTTATATTGACATGAATTCTTTCCTCAGCAAGCTTATTTTTAACATAGACATATTGAATTTTGTCAAAATATTATTGCACATAGATCGATATTGTTGATTTTTCACATGCTAATATTAGTATAGGCACTTGAGAGTTGACATAAAATTTAATGGTTAATAATTATTCGATTAAGATATTATAATTTCCTTTTGCCACGCCCGGTTTGCTCCCTCTGGCAAGTGAGTGAAATGGAAGGGCCCGCTATCCCGCCTGGGCCTGCATCCACCCAATCTCTTCCTCAGACACTGAACTCCCACCCTGCCTCAGCATCCCCCATCTACCCCTTCACCAACTCCAATGCCGATGCCCCTGGTTTGCTCCCTCTAACAGGTCAGTGAAACAGAAGGGGCTGCCATCCCCTCTGCGCCTGCATCCCCTGTCTCTTCCTTATACCCTGAACTCCCACCCTGCCTCAGTGCCGCCCATCTACCCCTTAGGCACCATCCAACGCCGCTGTACCAAGTTTGATCCCTCTGGTAGGTCAGTGAAAAGGAAGGGGCCGCCATTTAGCCCCCTGTAAGGGACCCCAGCCACATCACAGCAGTGGGTGTGGCCCCAACAGAAACTCGGGGGTGGCCTGAGCCGAAATGGGCATGGCCTATTTTGGAGCCGCAGTTATTTCCTCATATCAAGCAAACGAATCAAGCAATTCGTTTTTACATCTCAGTCTTCATCACCTATTTCCCTGAGTAACATCATACCTATCCCCAAAAGAGTTCACCAATAGGCTGCTAATCTGTTCCAATTACTCCAAAGTACCAATGAATTTAAGCAGCTGTACAAGCCCATGGTAAAGGAGCACATTCTACAAAACCATCACTTGAGGCCTCACGTAAAGAATAGAGAAACATCATAGAAGGACATGTTCTAGAGGGAGTACATAAGAAGGTGACCAATATTGACTGAGCCCATCCAGAATCTTTTTCCTCAACAAGAGGGAACAAGGATAGTGAACTTGAAGGGCCCTCTTCTATACCACCACAACAACATAAAGAAACAACGCAAATCCCCACCACAAAGAGAGGATGATGAAAGGAGTCCACAAGCCTCAATAAAAGTTTCCTACAAACTTGAGCTCTCCAAAAAAGAATTCAGAGTTGAAATCCTGAAGATGTTCAATGAACTCAACATAAAAATTGACAAGGTATTTGTTAAAATAAAGAAGGACCCAACAGAAAAAAATAAAATAAACAGCCGAGAAAATATGGGAAGAAATGAGAACAGAAATAAAAAGCTACAAAAAGAAATGTCACAAATAAAGGATTTGGTAGATAAATTAAAAAACTCAGTGGATGCCCTCAACAATAAAATGGATACAGCCCAAGACAGAATCAGTGAACTTGCAGATGAGATGCAGGAAGCCTACAGGCAACAACAAACAATGGGGAGAAACCTCGAAAGAGCTCTAGGGCAAATCAGAGTCCTAGGGGATTATTTCAAGAGGAACAACATTACAGTCATCGGAGTACAAGGAGAGGAAAGCAGCATTTGACAAGATCCAACATCCTTTCATGATGAAAACCCTCGCCAAAATGGGGTTTGGAGGAACTTTCCTCAAGATAGTCGAAGCTATCTATCACAAGCCTACGGCAAGCATAATCCTCAACGGGGAAAAACTAAGGGCCTTTCCTCTGAGATCGGGCACAAGACAAGGATGCCCACTCTCACCACTCCTCTTCAATATAGTACTGGAAGTACTTGCGATAGCTATTAGACAAGAAAAAGAGATTAAGGGCATCCAGATAGGAAGGGAAGAAATCAAACTCTCACTATTTGCAGACGACATGATACTATATCTAGAGAAGCCTAAAACCTCTACTAAGAAACTCTTAGAAACAATAGACTTATACAGTAAAGTTGCAGGCTACAAAATCAATACCCAAAAATCCATGGCCTTCATATATGCAAACAATGAGGCAGAGGAAAGGGACATGAAAAAAGCAATCCCATTCACAATCGTGCCCCAGAAAATCAAGTACCTCGGAATCAGCTTAACCAAGGAAGTAAAAGACCTTTACAAAGAAAACTACAAAACGCTACTCCATGAAATCAAAGAGGACATGAGGAAATGGAAACATATACCCTGCTCGTGGATAGGGAGAATCAATGTTGTCAAAATGGCAATACTCCCTAAAGCATTATACAGATTCAATGCGATCCCTATAAGTATACCCATGACATTCTTCAAAGAAATGGATCAAGCAATCCTAAAATTCATATGGAATAACAAACGTCCAAGGATAGCTAAAACAATTCTTGGGAAAAAGATGATGGGAGGCATCACCCTCCCCAACCTCAATCTTTACTACAAAGCAGTAACAATTAAAACAGCATGGTACTGGAACAAAGGCAGAGCCGTAGACCAATGCAACAGGGTGGAATATCCCTACACACAACCCCAAATGTATGATCATCTAATCTTTGATAAGGGAGCAAGAGATGTGAAGTGGAGCAAGGAAAGCCTCTTTAACAAATGGTGCTGGCACAACTGGACAACCACATGCAAAAAAATGGGTTTAGACCTTGACCTGACACCATGCACAAAAGTCAGATCAAAATGGATTAAAGACCTCAACATTAGACCACAAACCATAAGGTACATTGAAGACAAGGTCGGCAAAACCCTCCACGATATTGAAGATAAAGGTATCTTCAAAGGTGACACGGAACTAAGCAATCTAGTAAAAACAGAGATCAACAAATGGGACTACATTAAACTAAAAAGCTTCTGCACCGCAAGAGATACAGTGACCAGAATCCAAAGACTATCCACAGAATGGGAAAGGATATTTACACAATACCCATCAGATAAGGGGTTGATATCAATGGTATATAAAGCACTGGTTGAACTCTACAAGAAGAAAACATCCAACCCCATCAAAAAATGGGGCGAAGAAATGAACAGAAACTTTACCAAGGAAGAAATACGAATGGCCAAAAGGCACATGAAAAAGTGCTCTGCATCACTAATCATCAGAGAGATGCAGATCAAAACAACCATGAGATACCACCTCACACCACAGAGACTGGCACACATCCAAAAGAAAAAAAGCAACCGCTGTTGGAGAGGATGTGGGGAGAAAGGGACCCTTCTACACTGCTGGTGGGAATGCCGGCTAGTTCAGCCCTTTTGGAAAACAGTATGGACGATTCTCAGAAAACTAGAGGTTGAGCTCCCATTTGACCCAGCATTACCACTGCTGGGAATATATCCCAGAGAATCAAAAAAGTACAATCGAAACAACATCTGCACATGTATGTTCATCGCAGCACTGTTTACAATAGCCAGAATCTGGAAAAAACCCGAATGCCCCAAAACGGATGACTGGTTGAGGAAACTTTGGTACATCTATACAATGGAATACTATGCAGCTGTTAGAAAAAAGGAAGTCAAGAATTTTGTAGTTAAGTGGATGGGCATGAAAAGTTTCATGCTGAGTGAAATGAGTCAGAAAGAGAGAGACAGACATAGAAAGACTGCACTCATCTATGGTATATAGAATATCAGAGTGGGAGACTAATACCCAAGAACCGTAGAAATAAGTACCAGGAGGTTGACCCCATGGCTTCGCGGCTGGCCTCACGTTCCGGGGAAAGGGCAACTCAGAGAAGCGATCACCAACTACATTGTAGTTGAAGGCCATTGGGGGAAGGGAGTTGCGGGCTGAATGAGGGCTAGAGACTGAGCACAGCGGCCACTCAACACCTTTATTGCAAACCACAAGAGCTAATTAGAGAGAGAGAACAGAAGGGAATGCCCTGCCACAGTTGCAGGGTGGGGTGGGGGGGAGATGGGAGTGGGGAGGGTGGGAGGGACGCCGGGTTTACGGGTGGTGGAGAATGGGCACTGGTGAAGGGATGGGTTCCCGAACTTTGTATGAGGGAAGTATAAGCACAAAAGTGTATAAATCTGTAACTGTACCCTCACGGTGATTCTCTAATTAAAAATAAATAAATTATAAAAAAAAGAAAACAATCCTGTAAGCAAACAACTCCATCAAAAATGCTGGGGGGCCTTACTAGTATCAGACAACACAGATTTCAGGTTGAAAAAGATTAGAAGGGACAGTGAAGGCCATTTTTTATTAATTAAGGGATATGTGCAGCAGGAAGAAATCAGACACCTAAATGTGTACACACCCAATGAGGGACCAGCTGAACACCTACAACAACTGCTAACAGACCTTAAGAAGGACATCATGAGCAACACAATAGTAGTTGGAGACTTCAACACTGCCCTATCACTTCTGGATAGATCAAAGATAAAAACTCACCAAGCAAATACTGACTTTGAAGAAAGAGATAGAAGAGAGTGGGCTAATAGATATATACAGGGCTTTATATCCCTCCCAAAAGGAATACACATTTTTCTCCAGTGCACATGGAACATTTTTCAGAATACACCATGTGCTGGGCCACAAAACATAACTCAACAGACTCAGGAAGATAGGCATTGTATCAGCTATCTTTTCAGACCATGATGCACTGAAGATAGAAGTGAATCATGTACAGACTCACAAAACCAAGACAAGCACCTGGAAATTAAACAACTCTATGTTGAACAATGAGTGGGTCAGGAAGGAAATCAAGTACCTAGAAACAAATAAGAATGAAGACATGAGATACCAGAACCTGTGGGACGAGATAAAGCCATGTTAAGGGGAAAATTTATAGCTCTGCAAGCATTTCTCAGGAAGGAAGAAAGGGCCCACATAAATAACTTGACTTCACAGCTTAAGAATTCAGAAAAGAACCAATAAAAGGAACCCAAATCAGGCAGAAATAAAGAAATAATAAAACTTAGAACAGAAATCAAGGACATGGAAACCCAGACAATGTGAAAGATCAGTGAAACAAAGAGCTGGTACTTAGAGAAAATAAACAAGATTGATAAATCACTAGCAAGACTCACAAAGAAAGAGAGAGAGAACCCTTACAAACTGAATCAGACATGAAAAGGGGGATATCACAACAGAAACCAAAGAAATTAAAAAGATCATCAGAGACTACTTTGAAAATCTGTATGCCATGAAACAAGAGAACCTAGAAGAAATGGATAAATTCCTGGATTTCTATAATCTCCCAAAGCTGAACCAAGAAAACTTGGAGTACCTGAATAGTCCTATTGATATCAAGGAAATTGAAACTATAATCAAATGTCTTCCCCAAAACAGAAGCCAGGCAGATCCACTGGTGAATTCTTCCAAACATTTAAAGTGAACCTATTTCCAGATATTCTCAATCATTTCCAGACAAATGAAGAAACAGAAAACCTCCCAAACAGTTTCTATGAGGCTCATATCTCCCAAATACAAAAAGCAAACAAAGACAACAACAAAAATTCAACAACTCATCAAAAAGATCACATACCACGACCAAGTAGGATTCATATCAGGGATGCAAGAATGGTTTAACATCCTGAAACCAAACAACATAATCCATCATATCAACAAATGAAAAGAAAAAATCATATAACCATATCAATAGATGTAGAGAAAGCATTTGACAAGATCCAGTACCCGTTTATGATGAAACCTCTTGCCAAAATTGGTATAGAAGGGACTTTCCTCAATATAGTCAAAGCCATTTATCATAAGCCTATGGCAAGTATCATCCTCAATGTGGAAAAACTAAGAGCCTTTCCTCTGGGAACAGGGATGAGACAAGGATGCCCACTCTCTCCACTTCTGTTCAGTATAGTGCTGGAAGTACTTTAAATAGCGATTAGGCAAGAAAAAGATATTAAGGGCATTCAGATAGGAAAGGAAGAATTCAAGCTCTCCTTATTCACAGATGATATGATACTATACTTAGAGAACCCTAATACCTCTACCAAGAAACTCCTAGAAACAAGAAACTCATATGTTAAAGTAGCAGACTATAAAATCAATACCCAAATTCCATGTCTTTCCTATACGCAAATAATGAGAGAGAAGAAAGCGACATGATAAAAGCAATCCCGTTCACAATTGTGCCTCAAAAGATCAAGTACTTCAGAATCAGCTTAACTAAGGAAGTAAAGGACTTGTATAAAGAATACTACAAAACACTACTTCAGGAAATAAAAGAGGACACGAGGAAATGGAAAGATATACCCTGCTCGTGGATTGGAAGAATTAATATAGTCAAAATGGCAATACTCCCCAAAGCATTGTACAAATTCAATGCGGACCCTATAAGGATACCATTTACCTTCTTCAAAGAAATGGAGCAAGCACTACTGAAATTCATATGGAACAATACGCCCTCACAAATAACTAAAGCATTTCTTTGGGAAAAGAAAATGGGTGGAATCAACCCCCACAACTTCAAACTCTACTACAAAGCAGTAGTAATTAATACAGCATGGTACTGGAATGAAGGTAGAGCTGCAGACCAATGGAACAGGGTTGAATTTTCTGACACACCATCCCAAATACATGAACATCTAATCTTTGATACGAGAGCAAGAAATGTGAAGTGGAATGAGGAAAGCATTTTTAACAAATTGTTCTGGCAAAATTGGAAAGCTACATGCAAAAAAAAATGGGCTCAGATCTCCACCTATCACCATGTAAAAAAGTCATATCAAAATGGATTAAAGACATCAATATTAGACCAGGATCCCTAAGGTACATTGAAGACAAGGTCGGCAAAACCCTCCACGACATTAAAGCCAATGGTATCTTCAAAGATGACAGGCCACTGGCCAAGAAAGTGAAAACAGAGATAAAGAAATGGGACTATCTCAAACTAAGAAGCTTATGCACCTCAAAAGAAACAATGACCAAAGTACAAAGACAGTCTACAGAATGGGAAAGGATATTTATCCAATACCCATCCAATAAGGGGTTGATATCAAGGATATACAAGGCACTGGTTGAACTCCACATGAAGCAAACTGCCAACCCAATCAAAAAATGGGGTGATGAAATGAACAGAAACTTTCCCAAAGAAGAAATCTAAGTGACTGAGAGGCACATGAGAAAATGCTTTACATCACTTATCATCAGGGTGATGCAGACCAAAACAACAAGATATCATCTCACACCACAGAGACTGGTCCACATCCAAAAAAACAAAAGCAAACGGTGTGGGTGTGGTTGTGGGGAGAAAGGGAATCTCCTCCACTGCTGGTGGAATGCCGACTGGTTCAGCCCTTTTGGAAAACAATATGGACAATTCTCAAAAAGTAGGAAATTGAGCTCCCATTTGATCCAGCAGTACCACTCCTGGGAATCTATTCTGGAGGCACAAAAAGGTATAGTATGAATGACACTGCATTTTTATGTTCACTGAAGCACTGTTTACAATAGCCAAATTCTGGAAACCACCGGAGGGCCCAAAAACAGATGACTGGTTAAAGAAACTTTGTACATCTACACAGTGGAATTTTATGCAACTGTTAGAAAAGACGAATTCATGATATTTGTATATAAGTGGATCAACATGGAAAGTATGTTGAGTGAAATGTGTCAGAAAGAAAGAGACAGACATAGAAAGATCAAACTCATATGTGGATTATAAAGTAGCAGAACTGGACAGTAACACCCAGGAATAGTAGAGATAAGAACCAGGAGGTCTGCCCCACAGCTTGGAAACTGGCCTCTCAAACTGGGGGAAAAGGCAGCAGAGACAGAGAATGGAACTCCTAGTAGAGAAAAAAAAAAGAGTTGAAAATTAAAGGCGAACATGCTATAAGACATTTGATCTTATTTATATGGCCAATTGTATTACATTGATAGCACTTATTTAAAGATTCTGATTTATGGTTTTCTAAAATAAGAATAATTTAATTTTGATAATTTTCTCTTTAAAAAGAAAAAAAAGCAGAAAATGACCATCTTACAGAAAACATTACTGTATTATTTTCTTTAGGGAAATAGAAAAATATTACTAAAATGTATATAGGAACATACAACACCCAAAATATTCAAGGCAATCTTTTGAAACAAAAAGATGAGAAATTGAAACAAGGGTCTTAATTTTATCATTTAACTTTTTATTGTACTTTATGTGACATGACTGCAGTAGTGTTCACACTTGTGGTTTAACGTACAAAAATACTGAATATTTACCACCACCAAATGATAATACTCTGGACCACTATTCAGCTGGCATAGCTCAGGACTTATCTCTGGCCCTGTGCGCAGAGACCACTCCAGTCAATGCTTGGGGGACTATATGCCTGATGTAGAACCTGGGTCAACTATATTTGTCAACCATGGCAAATATCTTTACTTTCTGTACTTACCCACCCTCAAATATTACTTTTAAATTAATTTTTATAAATTAGTGAATCACCGTGAGGGTACAATTACAGATTTACACATTTTTGTGATTCTGTTTTCTCTCATACAATGTTTGAGAACCCATCCCTCCACCAGTGCCCATTCTCCACCACCAGTATCCCTCCCACCCAGTATCCCTCCCACCCCCAAACCTATCTTCCCCCTCCCCACCCTGCCTCTCTTCAGGGTATTCCCTTTTGTTCTCTCTCTCCAATTGGGTGTTGTGGTTTGCAATAGGGGTATTGAGTGCCCATTGTGTTCAGTTTCTAGTCTACTTTCAGCACGCATCTCCCTTCTCATGCGTGGTCTCCAACCACATTTTACTTGGTGTTCCCTTATCTATCTGAGCTGCCTTTTCCCCAGCATGTGAGGCCAGCTTCCAAGCCATAGAGCCAACCTCCTGGTACTTATTTCTACTATTTTTAGGTGTTAGTCTTCTACTCTGTTACTTAATATTCCACAGATGTGTGCAATCTTTCTATGTCTATCTCTCTCTTTCTGACTCATTTCACATAGCATAATGCTTTCCATGTTGATCCACTTATATGCAAAGTTCATGACTTCATTTTTTCTAACAGCTGCATAGTATTCCATTGTATAGATGTATCAAAGTTTCTTTAACCAGTCATCTGTTCTTGGGCACTCAGGTTTTTTCCAGATTCTAGCTATTGTAAACAGTGCTGTGATGAACATAAAAGTGCAGATGTCATTTTGACTATACTTTTTTACTTCTCCAGGATATATTCCCAGAAGTGGTATTGCTGGCTCAACTTCTAATTTTTTGAGAAGTGTACATATTGTTTTCCAAAAAGGGCTGAACTGGTCGGCATTCCCACCAGCAGTGTAGAGGGTCATTTTTTCCCCACATTCTATCCAGCAGTGGTTACTTTTGTTCTTTTGAACGTGTGCCAGTCTCTGTGGTGTGAGGTGGTATCTCATTATTGTTTTGATCTGCGTCTCCCTGATGATTATTGATGTAGAGCACTTTTTCATGTGCCTTTTGGCCATTCCTATCTCTTCCTTGGGAAAGTTTCTGTTCATTTCTTCACCCCATTTACTGATGGGGGTTGGATGCTTTCTTCTTGTAGAGTTCAACCAGTGCTTATATGCCCTTGATATCAACTGCTTATCTCATGGGTATTGGGTGAATATCCTTTGCCATTCGGTAGATTGTCTTTGTATTCTGGTCACTTTATCTTTTGCGGTGCAGAAGCTTTTTAGTTTAATATAGTCCCATTTGTTTATCTCTGTTTCCACTTGGTTGGTCAGTTGCATGTTGTCTTTGAAGATACCTTTAGCTTCAATATCATCCCACCCTCATATCTTGATAGTTTCAGTTTCATAATCAAAAGCTGAGTTTTTGCGATTATTTGAAACTCCCAGTACTTTTTTCCTCTATGAGTGTCGTCAAGTATTTACCCTTGCCCTTCTGACAAATTTTGCTAAGCACAATGCCCTCCAGTTCTATTCCAGTTGCAGCAAACTGAAATACTTTATCTTTCCTCATAGATGATTGGTATTCTATTATGCATATTTAATATACCACAGATCCTTTAGCCACTCATCTGCTGTTGAACATTTGGGTTGTTTCTATATACAGGCTATTAAATTTAGTGCCACAATGAACATATTTTTTTCACATTCTAAAATTTAAATCTCTGTGAGTTACAAAGTTACTCATACTTGCCTTTTAGACATATAATATTGCAACACTGATCCAAACACCAGTGTCAACTTCCCTCCACCAATGTTCCTTGGTTCCCTCCCATACTCCCTCACCCCCAGATCCCTGCAGCCTGCCCTCTTGACAGCACCTTTCTAAGTCAGGTTATTAAAGTTTGGGTATCTAGATTTCAGTGCTGTTGATTCCATGTTTTGCATGCTTGGTTCTATCATTCCTTAACACCACCTTTTTACCTGGCCAATTTCCTGGCCCCTGTTGCTTCTCATCTGTCTCTTCTCCCTCTCTTCTCCACTCTTTCCTTCTCCTCCCTATACACTACTGCCAAAGTTGATCAATCCTTTAAAAAACTGCTAAAAATAAAAACCACTGCATTCCCTCATGCAGTAATTTTGAATAACATACATTAGTAATAACATCATGTGTCTATCCTTCTTCTGGATTATAATATATAGCATGATGTATTCCAGCTCATTCAATGTTGCAACGAACTGCATGATTTCACCATTCCTAACAGATTCTGTAATATTTCACTGTTGTATATCATGCATACATCACATGTTCATATCTGCATATCTGTCATTGGACAACAAGGTTGAATCCAAACCTTATCAATATACTGAATGCTTCAGTGAATAATGGTGTGCATTTGTTCTTTGGAGTTAATGTTTTTGAGTCCTGGGCATAGATAAACAGAAGTGGAATTGCTGTCTCAAATAGTAGTTCAATTCTAAATTTACTGAGAACTCTTCATACTATTTTCCATAGGAGTTGGACCATACAACATTGCCACAAGCAGTGGATGTCTGTTATCACCACATCACCACCAGCAGAGATTGGTCCCAGTGTTTTTGATATGTGCCATCTCCACTGATGTAAGATGTTCATTAATTTTGATTTGTATTTCCCCAATGATAAGTGATGAAGAGCATTTTTGTATGCCAGAGATTATATATACATAATCTTATCTTATAATATATATGTACATATATATATATATATTTGCTTTTTTGATCACACCTGGCCATGCACAGAGGTTACTCCTGGCTCTATACTCAGAAATCACCCCTCACGGTGCTCAGGGCACTATATGGGATGCTGGAAATCAAACCCAGGTCGGCCGCGTGCAAGGCAAATGCCCTACCTGCTGTGCTATCGCTTCAGCCCCAGAGAGCATTTATATTTTTAAGTTAATGTTTATGGGTTTAGATGATAGATGCCAAGGCATGGAATCATTAATTCAAAGAAAATTAATAATTTAATATTTTGGAGGAGGATTCATACTGTTTTGATATAGATTTAACCAGAAGACAGACCACCAACAGTGAAATCAGGTTAATTTTTCACCACACCCATGCCAACAAGGGTCATTTCTAGGCTTTGTAGTATAGGACATTCTCACGGTTGTAGGTGGTATTATATTTTTGCCTTTATTGTATTACCCAATAATAATAACAATGGACACACACGACTAATGAACATCTGTACATTCTCTTCTAAACAGTATTCATTTATTTATTTTTAATTGTATTATAATGTGTTTTTATTATTATTTTTTAATTTTTATTGAATCACCATGTGGAAAGTTACAAAGTTCTCAGGTTTATGTCTCTGTTATACAATATTCAAACACCTATCCCTTCACCAGTGCCTATATTCCACGACCAAAACCCCAGTATACCCCCCGCCCCCCACTCCCAACTGCATAACTGATGAATTTCACTTCATTTTCTCTTTACCTTGATTACGTTCCATATTTCAACACAAAACTCACTATTGTTGTTGGAGTTTACTCCCAAGAAAGACAGCCCTACTACCAAGGAAGCATTTGATAATTAGTTTTTCATTGCTGAGAATGAAGAGATATGTAGCCCCACTGCTCCAAGTACATAACTCTTTTTTTTTCCTTTTTTCTTTTCCCTTTTTTTCCCCTCATCCCCCTTCCCGCGCCTCATAGTATTGTGGACTATGGGGTTTAGAGGCATTTTTTAAATTTATTTTTTAAAATTTTATTGAATCACCTCGAGATAGTTATAAGCTTTCATGTTTGGGTTAAAATCTCACAATGATCAAACACCCATACCTCCACCAGTGCACATTCCCTAACACCAATATCCTGGGTATACCCCCCTTTCCCACCCTCCCTCTACCTCTATGGCAAACATTCCCCATACTCTCTCTCTACTTTTGGGCATTATGGCTTGCAACACAGACACTTCGAGGTCATCATGTTTGGTCCATTATCTACATTCGGCATGCATCTCCCATCCCAACTGGTTCCTCCAGACCTCATTTTCTTATTGATCCCTTCTCTATTCCATCTGCCTTTAGAGGCACTTTTATATTGATATTTGTATGTGCATTACATACTATTAATATTAAACCTTCTAATATATGGTGTGAAAATATTTTTACATGATGTCTTTTAATTTTATCCTGCACTTCTTTTAATGTACAATCTTTTATTTGATATGCTGGCTCATTTTGTTTTTATTTGCTTTTTCAATGGAGTTAAAGTATTTACCAGCCTCTGAGGTCTGGAATGCTCTACATATATCTATCTCAATTTATTTAAAATTTATTTAATGGATTCTTGTATAGTCTCATGGTCTTTTGTCACATTGAATCAACTTTTTGTGTGGTGTAAAATAGGGATTCAGTTTCATTATTTTGCATATTTTGCTAGTCTCTTACTTGAAACAAACTGATTGATAATTTTAATTTTCTGTAATCTAATTAATTAATTAACAAGTTTATAATTTTCTGGCCTGTGTGAATTTTCATTCCATCTCCAGAAAAGAATGTTGGAAGAACTGTGGTTAGAATCTATAAATAATAATTTGGTCTGTCAAATAATGATAGTGAGTTTCCTGTCGAAAATTGAATGTAATCAAAGTAAGGAAAGAGTAAAGTGAAAATCATCAGCCACACAGGCAGAGGGGGAGTGGGAGGGGGAATATGCTGGGGTTATTGATGGTGGAACATGTGCACTGGTGAAGGAATGGGTGTTTGAGCATAGTATGACTGAGACTCGATCCTAAAAACCTGTAACTGTTCTCACAGTAACTCAATTAAAAAATAAATTTAAATAATAAAATAATAATTTGGTTTGTCAATATTTACTGAATGAAAATTTAATGAATAGATACTTATATCACTTTCAAATATTTTCATAAGTTTCATCTAGTTTGTGAAAATTTTTCTTACTTTACAACCAATATTGGACAAAAAGGCTCCACTTTTGTGCTTCAAAATTTATTATATATAAAATAATTCTATCCAAGATGAAAGATACAGATAGGTAATTGAAAGCAACAGATAGGTAACTCAACTTTGAATTGTGTTTGTTTGTTTAGGGCCACACTTGGTGATGCTTAAGTATTACTCTTGTTTCTGTACTCAGTGATTACTCCTGTCAGGGTTCAGGGGATCATGCATGGGGTGCAGGGATAAAACTCTGGTAGGAAGTGTGCAAGACAAGTGCCTTATCTGCAATGCTATAATTCCAGTACCTCACCCTTGACTTTTTAATATCAGTGTCAAAATACTTGGTAGATTCTTGATTACTTTTATTTTATAAGAAAAAGAAATGTAGGGATCAACATATCTCAAAGATGACATAAAGAGAGGCAATATACAGAAAATGTATCACATGTATAATAAATGAAAAAAGTTTGACTATAATAAGTTGACATTTAGTTAGCAAAACTTCTATTGAGGATTCCATCTCCTTGCATAAACTGTTAGGGAGATAATGTTTAACAGCAACAAATATTGAAGACATACAAAGGTTATAGTCAATAATGATAATCTTGCTAAGCAACAAGTTGTTGCCAACAAACATAGTGTAACATTAGGATATTTGAACAGAAACTTAGTGTCCATAATGAGGGATCTAATATCTACATATTCTCTGCTAATAAACTTGTACCAAACTTTATATACTTGGTTTTGAACCTTGTGCTCTAAGGACGAAATTGCATGATTTGAAGGTGGATTATGGTTATAATTTTGCATAAAGTGTCATTTGGAAAAGTAAAGAATGCTTCCTCCTTAAGGAAAGAAAAGGTATTCATATCATATTTCTTTTTATCATAATGCAGTAAGCCTTTATTAATAAGTCATGTTGCCATATTAAGTAAGTCTTTATAACTATGAATAGCACCCACATACTTACTGTGAGTATTAAATGAGGTAATAATTACTAATGCCCAGTTACCTATAAAGTTATTAATCATTATCCTTTGTACTACAGACACATCACAGTATCCTATTGTTGCATCACATTAACTAGTCATAGCACACCTGTAAGATGCATCATTATTACCATATCAATGCTGACAAACTGAAAATCAAAAATCATCTTCATGATAATTCATGAACTTAAAGAATGGTATTCATGATAATTCATGGGTTTCATTTTGGGATTCAATCCCAAATTGAGATTTGGCATTTCTACTAATTCACATTACCCCCTTGGTAGACACACTGGTGGAGGCAAGGGTGTTCAATAATTTTATGACTGAAACTCAATCACGAAAGCTTTGTAACTCTAACTCATGGTGATTCAATAAAAAGGGGAGTGATAAAGGAAAATAAACAAACAAAAAAACTGTAGGCAACACCTACTCCACCCCCCCAAAAAAAAAGCTCATTAGGAACAAAATAATACACACACCAAAATGACTTATAAAAAAAGCAAAGTACTCTCCCAAATCAGATTTTTTTGGATGAGGAGGTAGTTTTAATTTTTATTTTATTAAAGCACTGTGAGTTACAACATTATTCAGAGATGACACTTTTTTGTTTTTTATTTGTTTGGGTTTTTAGGCCACCCCAAGGGTTACCACAGGGTTTACAACTGGCTCTGTGATTAGAGGTCACTCCTGGTGGTACTCAGGAAACTATATGTGGTGCCAGGGATAGAACCAGAGTGAGGTTGAGAGCAAGGCAAGCACCTTACCTTATAACTTAGCAACTACTCTCTAGTCTGAGATCACTGCTCATGAAGGATAAAAGTACCTGTTGGACAAAGTTTTTTGTTTTATGAACTTATAGGACAATGACAATCTTCAACAATAGGTATTTGAGAGCACATACTCAACATTTGGACTGAGTCAGGTGTTTGGGTTTTTTTGTATTTATTTTGTGGGTTGAACTGTTTGAGATGTGCTCATGGCATTCTCCTGGCTCTTAACTTAGAAATCACGTCTGGTGTGATTGCAAGGTGCAAGAGATTTAACCCCGGTATGCTGCATACTATGCATACACCTTACCAAGGACAATGTATTATGTCTCTGTACCCTGATATGGAAACTCTCGAGCTCATTAGACAACGTGGTTTGGTACGAGCCTCAGGCAATCACAAGCTAACATCCAAGCTCGCAAAGCTATGTGGAGAAGCAATAAAGAAAGACCTCAAAGAGAGAAGAGCAGCAGTGTTGGCAAGTGCAGCAGAAGCCGGGAAAAGTATTCACAAAGCTCGCCTGTCCTTCGCCAGCTACAAGACAAAGGTGACTGCCCTCCAACGACCAGATTGATATATCACATCTTCCAGAAGGGCAATAGAGAGGATTATTCACTACTTCTATTTGGATATCTTTGACAGCCACGTTCACCTGCCAACATACCGAATTCTGCAGGATGGATATGTCATTCCCAACATCCTCCCTTCCGAAATCCGACATGCCATTTCATTGGCAAAGACACGTACAGCACCAGGTCCAGACAACGTCAGATCCAAACACCTGAAGAATCTGCCACCAGTACTTGTCAATACACTGGCTCGGCTCTTCACACGCTACCTGTCCAAATGCAAGGTTCTGTCCCAGTGAAAAACCAGCAGGGCTGTTCTGTTGTACAAGAAGGGAGACATCCATAACATCAGCAACTATTGCCCAACCTTCCTGTTGTCCATCATCTACAAGTTTTTCACTTGAATCTTCCTGAATAGGCAGAACACTAGATGAAGGACAACCATACAAGTAAGCCAGGTTCCGAAAAGGATTCAGCACGATCAACCATATCCACATGATGACCAAACTCATTGAAGTTTTTCGAGAGTTCAAGATGCCACTCTGTCTAATGTTCATTGATTTAAAGAAGGCCTTTGATTCAGTTGAGACTGAAGCAGTCATCGAAACCCTAGCCAAACAGGGCATTCAATGTCAGTGCATCAAGATCCTCCTCAAGTTGTATTTTGGATTCACCACCCAAAGAGGGGTTCGGCAGTGTGATACCATTTCACCGAAACTCTTCAGTGCCACCCTCGGGAACATCATGCGATGACTGGAATGGGAAGGAATGGGAGTGATGATCCGCAACTACACCACCTCCACTTCACTGATGACATTGTTCTCATAACACCAAACATTATCCAAGCGGCACAAATGCTGGCTGACTTCGACCGTGAGTGTGGAAAGGTTGGACTGCAGCTGACTCTCACCAAGACAATGTTCATGAAAAACGAACTAGTCCCTGACCTTACATTTTCTCTCAACGGAATGAACATCTCCCAATGCAGCAGCTATGTGTATCTTGGTCAAGAACTCAACATGAGGAATGAATTGGCACCAGAACTGTGCAGGAGGAAGAGAGCAGCATGGAACACCTTCAAGAGCATCAAAGAAGTTGTTAAGAGGACAAAGAACCTCCGGCTCTGGGCACATCTTTTTGACTCCACTGTTCTTCCTACACTAACATACACCACAGAGACCTGGCCCTACGAAAACAGGCTGAGAATGCTATTAGTGTATCCCAAAGAGGAATTGAAAGAGCTATGCTTGGAGTATCACATTTCACTCAAGTGAGAGAAGAAATCTGGAGTTCCAACCTCTGTCGATGATCAAGAATCAGAGATGCTGTCTCGTTTGCCAAGGTGTCGAAAATCAGATGGGCCAGATACGTAATGTGATTTAGAGATGACTGCTGGACTAGAACTGTTACCGACTAGATTCCATGGGATGTCAAAAGAGCATGTGACCACCCACCTACGAGATGGTCAGACATCATCATCAAAACCCTGAATGAACAGTTTGAGGCTCCTCATACTCCTGGAGAGAGCAGATACTTTTGGGCTACACTAGCATGCAACAAGGATGAATGGAGACATTACTGACGCCCGCTAGAGCAAATCGATGATCAATGGAATGACAAATGATACAAGTGATACCTTGTTTCACGTGTTTGTCTCAAGAAACACATACACACCACAACAAATTCACATGTTCTTTCTCTGCATCTAACTTTTTCTTTCTCCATTGACCACAGTTTAGTATTTTAGAAATGTCAGTACTTTTCTTAATTGAAGTAGCATGATTTACAATAGCAGAAATATTTATGCCTTAGGCATCCAATGGTACAGAACACCCACTAACGTGTTAGTGTTACTATCCCTCTGTCACTGTCCTTATGTTCCTTCTTCTAGGATTCCTCCATTCCTCTTTTTACATATCTTCGTACATCCTTCCTCTTTCTTTCGTGCATGGTAATATGGGTTCAGTTATCAGAATCTAAGGGACTGTTTTCATTGGTCATGGTCTATTCCCTTTGTTTACTTCTTTATATACCTTTTAGGAGTGAGATCATTATTTGTCTTCCCCCCTTTGACTAATTTTGCTTAACATTACACTCTCTAGTTGATGGTATAATAAAATGCAATATTTTTTTCTTTTCTTATAGTGGAGAAGAATTCAATTTATATATCTACTACAAATTCTGTAACCACTTAACTTGTTTTGGTCTTTGATTTGTTTTCAGTTCTTTAGCTATTGTAATATGACATATGAACAAAGATTTGTATATGTCTTTTAAATGTAATGGTTTTGCATCATTATGATAAAAACCAAGGAGTAGAATTTCTGAATCATATGATAATGCTGTTTTGAATGTTTCAAGAAATCACCATTCTTTTTTCCCATACAAATTTTACTCATTTACATTATGACAAAGAGTAAATAAGTGTTCTCTTTGTCCAAAACCCCACCATTACTTGATATTTCTGACTTTTTTGAAATAGGCTTTTACCACAGAAGTTAGATGATATCTCATTTTATTATTTCATTTTGATTTATTTGTCACTGACTGTCAATAATGAACATTTCTTTATGTGCATGATAACTATCTGTGTTTTCTTCAGAAAGTGACCTTTCTGCTCCAGTTTCTTGATGGGTTTCTTTGTTTTCTTGATGAATTTTGCAAGTAAATTTTATATATGGAAATATTAGCTTTTTGTCAGATTTTGGTGGCTATTTTTTCCTATTTCATAGAATATATTTTTAATTTTTCTTTCACAATTGTTTCCTTCACAATGCAAAAGTTTTTCATTTTATTGCATTTTTCATAGTTTATTTCTACTTTTATTTTCCTTGTCAAATCATGCATATAAATCATGTAAAATGACACTAAAGTTAATATCTTGAATGTTTTTTACATGTTGTTGTCCCATTAATATTTCAATTGTATATATGGGAACAGTACACCTGGGTATCTTCAGGGCTTCCTGCAGGCTCTATATACTGAGAGATCACTTCTGGAAGGCTCAGAGAACCATATTGGGTTCTGGGGATAAAACAAAATTCAGTAATTTGCAAGTGTACCTTTATATATAATTTGCACTATATCTCTGGACCTTCTATATATTTTATGATTAGGATATTCAATGTATTTTCTTTGCCTTCACTTTTTAAATTTTATTGAATCACTGTGAGGTAGTGACAAGCTTTCTTGTTTGGGTTACAATCACACAATGATCAAACACCCATTCTTCCACCAGTGCACATTCTCCACCACTAATATCCACGGTATACCCCCACCCCGTTTCCCACCCTCCCCCTGCCTCCATGGCAGACAATATTTCCCATACTCTCTCTCTAATTTGGGGCATTATGGTTTGCAACACAAACAATGAGAGTTCATCATGTTTGGTTCATTATCTACTTTCGGCACGCATCTCCCATATCGATTGATTTTTCCAGCCATGATTTTCTTAGCGATCCCTTCTCTATTTTATCTACCTTCTCCCCTCTGCTCATGAAGCAGTCTTCCAGCTACGGGGCAATCCTTCAGACCCTTGTATCTACTGTCCCTCGGTGTCAGCCTTATGTGATGTTATTTTATACTACACAAATGGGTGCAGTCCTTCTATTTCTGTTCCTCTCTTTCTGACTCATTAAACTTATCATGATACTCTCCATGTCTATCCATTTACAAGCAAATTTCATGACTTCATCTCTCCTATGAATGGCCAAAAGGCACATGAAAAACTTCTCCGCATCGCTAGTCATCAGGGAGATGCAAATCAAAACAACAATGAGATATCATCTCACACCACAGAGACTGGCACACATTCAAAAGAACACAGGCAACCAGAGCTGGCGTGGGTGTGGGGAAAAAGGGACACTCCTTCACTGTTGCTGGGAATGTCAACTTTTCCAGCCTTTCTGGAAAGCAATATGGACAGTCCTTCAAAAACTAGAAACTGAGCTTCCATATGACCCTGTAATACCACTTCTGGGAATATATACCAAGGATACAAAAAATCACAGTATAAATGACATCTGTACCTATATGTTTATTGCAACACTGTTCACAATAGCCAAAATCTGGAAACAACCCAAGTGCCCTAGAACAGATAACTGGTTATAGTTGACTTCTATACGTGGTATGTAATAGTGTTCTAATTTCATTCTATTGTATGTTTCTAGGAGATTCTTAATAGAGGTTTTTGGGTTCACTAAGTATAGTATCAAATCATCTGAGAATAGTGAGAGCTTGATTTATTCCTTTCCTATATGAATGCCCTTAATGTCTTTTTCTTGGAATTGTTCTGTGCACTCTCTCCCACCCAATTCAGTTAACAGTCCAGGTCGGGGCTCCTGCCAGGAGCCGATTTTTGCCCAGTTCCCAGGAAAGCCGGTTTTCATCCTTGTTCTTTGGGGAACAGGAATTGAGGGACACTGTGCTGCATCCAAATCTGAATTATTCTGTGTGCTCTCTCCTGCCACCAAATTCAGGTACCAGCCTGGTTCGGGGAACCTGCCCAGGACCGTGTTTTTGCCCGGTTCCCAGGAAAGCCAGTTTTCATCCTTGGTTTTCGGGAGATAGGAATTGAGGGACACTGCACTGCATCCAAAGCTGAATCATTCCGTGTGCTCTCTGCCACCCAATTCAGGTACCAGCCTGGGTCAGGGCTCCTGCCTGGAGCCTCGGCCACTAACGCGGCCGTGAGTTTTTCTCTTCCCTCCATATTCTACAAGAGCCAGAAGTTACCCTTTTAGCTAGAACTTCCACCAGGTTGGCTTAACCAACAGAAACAAATTCGCCAATATCTGCTTAAGCCCACCTCAATTAATACTGCATCATAAACAGAATAGTATCAGTGACTGTGAAGGGCTGAGCCACATAGCTTACAATGGTAAAGCAATGCAGATCCCCACCGAGCTTACTTGTTGAAGAGGATAGCCCATATGACACCAACAGCAATTAAGTGCTATACAACCTCTCTGACAACTGACAAGGAGTTTAGAAAGGAGCTACTGAGGATATTTAGGGAACCAAAAGAAAAAAATGGAAAGCAAAGGCAATAAAATACAAGAAGATTTGACGGTATAGATGTGGAAAATGCAAACAGAAATATCAGACGTGAAAAACCAGGTAGGCGAATTAAAAAAATCGTTGAACGGCCTCAGCAGCAGAGTTACAGCAGCTGAGGACAGAATTAGTGAGCTCGTATATGAAGTCCAGAGACTCTCTAGTAAACAAAAGAAAATGGAAAAGAGACTGACAATCCGGGAACAGATGACAAGAGAAGATCGTGATGAAGCCAAGAGGAGTACTATAAGAATTATTGGAGTCCCAGATGGACAGGAAGAAAACCCTGATGAAGAAGAAACTGTCAAACACAGCATTGCTACGACCTTACCAGAGCTGAAGAAAACATGTTACCACATTCAGGAGACCTGAAGTGTACCAGCTAGAAGAAATCCAAATAAAATACCCCAAGACACATCCTGATCAAAATGACCAAAATCTTAGATAGAGACAAAATCCTGAAAGCAGCAAGATCTAAGAAAGAATTTGTCTATAAAGGAGCATCCTTAAGATTCACAGCCGACTTGTCTGGTGAAACCCTCACAGCCCGAAAACAGTGGTGGGATATAGTGAAAAAACTCAATGAAATAGATGCCTCACCAAACTACTTTATCCAGCTAGACTCTCATTCATAACAGATGGAACAACACACAGTCACACATAAACAAGGGCTCAGGAACTTCATAGACTCAAAACCATTGTTACAAGAACAACTGAATGGGCTTCTTTAAGGCAAGACAGGACCCTCAAGTACATCAAACTTCAGCAGAAACATGGAACAAACCCCATAACAATAATCTCTCTTAATGTCAATGGGTTAAATGCACCAAGTAAAAGACACAGAGTGGCAGGATGGATTAGAAAATTGAACCCAACATTCTGCTACCTGCAAGAAACACATCTCAACAGTCAGAGCAAACACAGGCTCAAAGTCAAAGGCTGGGAAACAATCCTACAGGCGAATATCTCCCATAAAAAGGCTGGTATAGCGATCTTAGTATCAGAGCACATTGATTTCAGACTGAAGAAAGTCACAAGTGACAGTGAAGGTCATTTCTTATTGATAAAGGGATCTGTAAAACAGGAAGAACTAACAATACTAAATATATATGCACCTAATGAAAGACCAGAAAAGTACTTAAAACAACTACTCATAGATTTGAAGAAAGACATTGATAGCAACACAATACTAGTGGGAGACTTCAATACTGCTTTATCACCTTTTTTAGGTCAACCAGACTCAAGCTTAGCAAGGACATAAAGCATCTGAGGGAAGAAATGGAAAGAAGGGATTAAGTAGATATATACAGTACAATTCATCCTCAAAAAGCTGAATATACATTATTCTCAGGTGTGAATGGAGAATTCTCAAAGATAGACCACATGCTGAGCCACAAAACATACCTCCATAAAATTAAGAAGATATATATTGTATCAACGATCTTCTCAGAGCATGATGCACTGAAATTAGAAATAAATCACACACACACAAACAGAAAATGAAATCAAACACCTGGAAATTAAACAGCTCACTATTGGACAATGAGTGGCTTAGAAAGGAAATCAAAGAGGAAATCATAAGATTCCTGGAAACAAACAACAATAAGGACACAAGCAACCAAAACCTATTGGACACAGCAAAAGCTGTGTTAAGAGGAAAGTTCATAGCTCTAAGAGCATTTCTCAGGAAGGAGTAGTGAGCCCACATACAGAACCTAGCCTCACAGCTTAAGAGTTTGAGAATGACCACAAAAAGAGCCCAATCCGAACAGGAGGAAGGAAATAATAAAACTCAGAGCAGAAATTAATGAGATGAAAATATAAAAAACAATCTGAAAGATCAATGAAACCAAAAGCTGGTTCTTTGAGAAAATAAAGAAGATCTATAAACCTCTAGCAAGAATAAAAAACGGTAAAGAGAAAACCCTAATAAACCGAATTAAAACTTAAAAGGGGGATATTACAACAGAAATTACAGAAATTCAAAGGATCCTCAGAGATTACTTTGAGAATCTTTATGCCACGAAACATGAAAACCTTGAGGAAATGGATAGATTCCTAGACTCCTATAGACTCCCAAGGTTGAACCAAGAGGACCTGTAATATCTGAATAGAACTATCACCATCAAAGAAATTGAAACTGTAATAAAAAGGCTCCCAAGCACAAAATCTCCCCAGGTAGATTTACTTTTGAATTCTTCCAAACATTTAAAGAGGACTTACTCCCAATCCTCTTAAAACTTTTCCAGGAATTTGAAGTACAAAAACACTCCAAACAGTGTCTATGAAACAAATATCAGCCTGATACCAAAAACAGACTAAGATACCACAAAGAAAGAGAATTACAGACTGATATCCCTGATGAACACAGACCCAAATTCCTCAAGAAAATATTAGCAAATAGAATCCATCGACTCATCAAAAAGATCATATACCATGACCAAGTAGGATTCATCTGAAGGATGCAAGGATGGTTTAACAATCACAAGTCAATCAACATAATTCATCATATTAATAAAAGAAATAATAAAATCCCTATCCCTATGATCATATCAATAGATTCAGAGAAAGCATTTGAGAAGATTCAGCAACTGGTTAAGATGAAAACTATCAACAGAATGGGCATAGAAGGAACTTTCCTCAATATAGTCAAAGCCATCTACAAAAAGCCCATGGCAGGTATCATTCTCAATGGCAAAAAACTGATTTTTAGTAAAGTTTAAGGTTGGGGAGGGTGATGTCTCCCATCATCTTTTCCCCAAGAATTGTTTTAGCTATCCGTGGGCGTTCGTTGTTCCATATGAATTTCAGGATTGCTTGATCCATTTCTTTGAAGAATTTCATGGGTATTTTTATAGGGATCGCGTTGAATCTGTAGAATGCTTTGGGGAGTATTGCCATTTTGACAATGTTGATTCTCCCTATCCATGAGTAAGAGATACGTTTCCATTTCCTCATGCCCTCTTTTATTTCATGGAGTAGCGTTTTATAGTTTTCTTTGTAGAGGTCCATTACTTCTTTAGTTAAGCTGATTCCAAGGTACTTGATTTTGTGGGGTTCGATTGTGAATGGGATTGCTTTTTTCATGTCCCTTTCCTCTGTTTCATTGTTTGCAAATAGGAAGGCCATGGCTTTTTGGGTATTGATTTTATAACCTGCAAATTTACTGTACAAGTCTATTTTGTTTATAAGAGTTTCTTAGTAGAGTTTTACGCTTCTCTAGATATAGTGTCATATCGTCTGCAAATAGTGAGAGTTTGATTTCTTCTTTTCCTCCCTGGATGCCCTTAATAACGTTTTCTTGCCTAAGAGCTATCGCAAGTATTTCCAGTACTATATTGAATAACTGTGATGAGAGTGAGCATCCTTGTCTTGTCCCTGACCTTAGAGGAAAGGCCCTTACTTAGCTTTTACTTATTGAGGATAATACTTGCCATAGGTTTGTGGTAGATGTCTTTGACTATCTTGAGAAAAGTTCCTCCAAAACCCATTTTGGTGAGAGTTTTCATCATGAACGGATGTTGGATCTTGTCAAATGCTTTCTCTGCATCTATTGATATGATCATATGGTTTTTATTTTTACTTTTGTTGATATGATGGATTATGTTGATTGATTTCCGAATGTTAAACCATCCTTGCATCTCCGGGATGAATCCCACTTGGTCATGATATATGGTCTTTTTAATGAGTTGTTGGATTCTATTTGCTAATATTTTGTTGAGTATCTTTGCATCGGTATTCATCAGGGATATCGGTCTTTAGTTTTCTTATTTTGTGGTGTCTTTGTTTTCTTTTGGTATTAGGGAGATATGTGCCTCATAGAAACTGTTTGGGAGGGTTCCTATTGTTTCAATTTCCTGGAAAAGCTTGAGGAGAACTGGCAACAGGTCCTCTTTAAATGTTTGAAAGAATTTGCCAGTGAATCCGTCTGGACCTGGGCTCTTGTTTTTGGGGAGACTTTTGATTACAGTTGCGATTTCCTTGATATTAATGGGTCTATTCAGGTATTCCAGGTCTTCTTGGTTCAGTCTTGGGAGATTGTAGGAATCAAGCAATTCATCCATTTCTTTTAAGTTCTATTGTTTCGTGGCATACAGATATTCAAAGTAGTCTCTGATGATCTTTTGAATCTCTTTGGCTTCTCTCTTGATGTCGTGATTCGGTTTATTAGGGTTCTCTCGGTTCTTTCTTTGTGAGTCTCGCTAGCGGTTTATCAATCTTGTTAATTTTCTCAAAGAACTAGCTCTTGGTTTCATTGACCTTTCGCATTGTTTTCTGGGTTTCCATGTCGTTAATTTCTGCACTAATTTTTATTATTTCTTTCCTTCTGTCTGGTTTGGGTTCCTTTTTCTGCTCCTTTTCTAAGATCTGAGCTGTGAAGTCAAGCTATCTATGTATGCCCTCTCTCCCTTCCTAAGGAATGCTTGCAGAGCTACAAATTTTCCCCTTAACAGGGCTTTAGCTGCGTCCCATAGGTTTTGGTAGGTCGTGTCTTAATTCTCGTTAATTTGCAGGTATCTCTTGATTTCTTCCTTGATGTCCTCCCTGACCCAATCATTGTTCAACACAGAGCTGTTTAATTTCCAGGTGTTTGCTTTGGTTCTCCGTGTCTGTGTGTGATTAACTTCTATCTTCAGCGCATCGTGGTCTGAAAAGACAGTTGATCCAATTTCTATTTTTCTGATTCTATTGAGGTAATTTTTGTGGCCCAGTACATAATCTATCTTAGAAATTGTTCCATGTGCACTGGAAAAGAATGTGTATTCTTTCTTTTTTGGGGTGTAAAGCCCTGTATAAGTCTATTAGGCCTCTCTCTTCCATTTCTTCTTTCAGAGTAAGTGTTTCCTTGCTGAGTTTTGTTCTTGTCGATTGATCTAGAGGTGAAACGGCAGTGTTGAAGTCTCCAATTATTATTGTGCTGCTAGCTCTGTCCTCTTTAAACTCTGTTAGGAGTTGTTTTAAGTATTTAGCTGGTCGTTCATTAGGTGCGTATACGTTTAAGAGTGTGATTTCTTCCTGTTGTACATATCCCTTGATAAATAGAAAATGACTTTTACTGTCTCTTCAAATATTTTTCAACCTGAAATCTATGTTGTCGGATACTAGTATGGCCACCCCAGCTTTTTTGAGGGAGTTATTTGCCTGCAGGTTTTTTTTCCATTCTTTGACTTTGAGTTTGTGTTTGTTCTGATTGTTCAGGTGTGTTTCTTGCAGGCAGAAGAATGATAGGTATATTTCTGGATCCATTTTGCCACTCTCTGTCTCTTACTTGGTGCATTTAGGCCGTTGACATTGTGGTAACAATTAAAACAGCATGGTATTGGAACAAAGGCAGAACCGCAGACCAGTGGAGCAGGTTGGAATATCCCTACACACAACCCCAAATGTATGATCATCTAATCTCTGATAACGGAGGAAGAAATGTGAAGTGGAACAAGGAAAGTCTCTTTAACAAATGGTGCTGGCATAACTGGACAACCATATGCAAAAAAATGGGCTTAGACCTCGACTTGACACCATGCACAAAAATCAGATCAAAATGTATTAAAGATCTCAATATCAGACCACAGGCTATAAGGTACATCGAAGACAAGGTCGGAAAAACCCTCCATGATATTGAAGCTACAGGTATCTTCAAGATGACACTCAACTGACCAACCAATTGGAAACAGAGATAAAGAAATGGGACTATATTAAATTAAGAAGCTTCTGCACCTAAAAGATACAGTGACCAAAATACAAAGGCAATCTACAGAATTGGAAAGGATATTCACCCAGTACTCATCCGATAAGGGGTTGATATCAAGGGTATGTAAAGCACTGGCTGAACTCTACAAGAAGAAAACATCCAACACTCATCAGAAAATGGGGCAAAGAAATGAACAGAAACCTTTCTAAGGAAGAGATACGAATGCACAAAAGGCACATGAAAAACTGCTCTGCATTACTAATCATCAGGGAGATGCAGATCAAAACAACCATGAGATACCACCTGACACCACAGAGAATGGCACGCATCCAAAAGAACAAAAGCAACCGCTGTTGGAGAGGATGTGGGGAGAAAAGGACCCTTCTACACTGCTGGTGGAAATGCCGACTGGTCCAGCCTCTTTGGAAAACAATATGGACGCTTCTCAAAAAAATTAGAAATTGAGCTTCCATTTGATCCAGCAATACCACTTCTGGGAATATATTCCGGAGAAACAAAAAGGTATAGTCGAAATGACATCTGCACTCATATGTTCATCGCGGCACTGTTTAAAAGAGCCAGAATCTGGAAAAAACCCGAGTGCCCGAAAACAGATGACTGGTTAAAGAAACTTTGGTATGTCTATACAATGGAATACTATGCAGCTGTAAGAAAAGATGAAGTCATGAACTTTGCATATACATGGATCAACATGGAAAGTATCATGCTAAGTGAAATGAGTCAGAAAGAGAGGAACAGACATAGAAGGATTGCACTCATCTGTAGAATATAAACATAACAGAGTAGGAGACTAACACCCAAGAATAGCAGTATATAATACCAGGGGGTTGGCTCCATGGCTTGGAAGCTGGCCTCACATCCTGGGGTAAAGTCAGCCCCAATAGAGTAGGGAACACCAAGTAAAATGTGGTTGGGAGTCCGCGTGAGAAGAGAGAATCGTACTGAAAGTAGACTAGAGACTGAACACTATGACCGCTCAATACCCTTATTGCAAACCACAACACCCCAAAGAAGAGAAAACAAAATGGAATGCCCTGCTACAGAGGCAGGGTGCTGTGGAGGTGAGGGATGGGTGTGGATCGTGGGAGGCATACTGGGTTCATTGTTGGTGGAGAATGAACACTAGTGGAGGGATGGGTTCTCAAACATTGTATGAGGAAAACACAAGGATGAGGATGGGTAAATTTGTAACTGTACCCTCATAGTGACTCACTTATTTAAAAAAATCCTGGGGTATAACAAAATGGGGAAAAACTCAAAGCTTTTACTCTAAGATCGGGCACGGGACACGGTTGCCCGCTTTCGCCACGCCTATTCAATATAGTACTGGAAGTCCTGGCCATAGCAGTTAGACAAAAAAAAGATATCAAGGGCATACAGATAGGAAAGGAAAATATCAGTTATCACTAATTTCAGATGATATGATACTATGCTTGGAAAACTGTAAGGATTCTACAGAAAAGCTCCTAGAAACAATAATTTGATATAGTAAAGTGGCAGTCTACAAAATCATCAACCAAAAGTCCATGGCTTTCTAATACACAAATAATGAAAGAGAAGAAAGAGACATTAAAAATTAATCCCGTTCACAATAGTACCTCAGAAAATCAAGTAACTTTGAATCAGCTTAACCAAAGAGGTGAAGGACCTATACAAGGAAAATTACAAAACACAACTTCAAGAAATAAAGGAGAACACTAGGAAATGGAGGCACATCTCATGATCTTGGATAGGGAGAATTAACATTATCAAAATGGCAGTAATACTCAAAACACTATACAAATTTAATGGAGTCCCTATCGGGATACCCATGATATTTTTACAAATAACCGACAAAAACACTCTTGAAATTTATATGGAACAATAAACCCCCACTACTAGCTAAAGCAATCCTTGGAAAAAAGAAGATGGGTGGCGTCACTTTCCCAAATTCAAACTCTACTACAAAGCAGTAGTAATTAAAAGAGCATGGTATTGGGATAAAACAGGCCTGCAGACCAATGGAACAGAGTTGAATATTCTGTCACAGACCCCCAAATATATGGCCTATTAATCTTTGACAAAGGAGCAAGAAATGCAAAGTGGAACAAGGAAAGCCTCTTCAACAAGTGGTGCTGGGAAAACTGGATAGCTACCTGCAAAAAAATGAACTCCATCCTCTGTCTAATACCAGACACAAAAGTCAGATCAAAGTGGATTAAAGACCTCAATATCAGACATGAATCTATAAGGTTCATAGAAGAAAATGTAGGCATAACTCTCCATGACATTGAAGCTAAAAGCACCTTTAAGGATGAATTAGCACTGCCCATTCAAGTGGAAGCAAACATAAACAAATGAGACTACATCAAACTAAGAAGATTATGCACTTCAAAAGAAACAGTGAACAAAATACAGAATTAGCCCACAGAATTGGAAAGAATATTTACCCAATACCCATCTGATAAGGGATTAATATCCAGGATATACAAGATACTTGGAGAATTGTATAAGAAAAAAACCTCCAACCCCATCAAAAAATGAAGCGAAGAAATGAACAGAAGGTTCCTCAAAAAGGAAATACAAATGGCCCAAAGGCACATGAAAAATGCTGGACATCCCTAGTCATCAGGGAAATGCAAATCAAAACAACAATGAGATATCATCTCACACCACAGAGACTGACACACATTCAAAAGAACAAAAGCAACCAGTGCTGGCGTGGATGTGGGGAAAAAGGGACGCTCCTTCACTGTTGGTGGGAATGCCAACTGGTAAAGCCTTTCTGGAAAACAATATGGACAGTCCTTCAAATACTAGAAATTGAGCTTCCATATGGCCCCACAATACCACTTCTGGGAATATATCTCGAGGATTCAAAAAAGCACACTAGAAATGACATCTGTACCTATATATTTATTGCAGTACTGTTTACAATAGCCAAAATATGGAAAGATCCCGAGTGCCCTAAAATAGATGACTAGTTACAGAAACTTTGGTACATCTGCATAATGGAATATTATGCAGCTTTTAGCAGTGACAGAGTAATGATATTTCCTTATAAATGATTAAACATGGAGAGTACCATGCTGAGTGAAATGAGTCAGAAAGAGAGTGACAGACATAAAGGGACTGCACTCATTTATGGAGTGTAGGTTAACATCACATGAAGCTGACAACCATGGACGGTAGATACAATGGCTTGGGGGATTGTTCCATAGCTGAAAGACTGCTTCATGCACGGAGGGGAGAAGGCAGATGGAATAGAGAAGGGATCACTAAGAAAATGATGGCTGGATGAACCAGTTGGGATATGGGAGTGCATGCCAAAAGTAGATAAAGAACTAAACATGATGACCTCTAAGTGTCTGTGTTGCAAGCTATAATGCCCCAAATTAGAGAGAGAGTTTGGGGAATTTTGTCTTCCTTAGAGGCATGGGGAAGGTGGGAAAGGGGGGTTATACCGGGATATTGGTGGTGGGGAATGTGCACTGGTGGTGGGATGGGTGTTTGATCATTGTGAGATTGTAACCGAAACATGAGAGCTTGTCACTATCTCAGGTTATTCAATAAAAATATCTTTTCCTTGCCTAATCGCTATTGCAAGTACTTCCAGTACTGTATTGAACAGAAATGGACAGAGTGGGCATTCATGTCTCATCCCTGTCCTTAGAGGGAAGGCTCTTAGATTTTCTCCAATGAGGAAGATGCTTGCCATGGGCTGTGATAAATGGTTTTAACTATATTGTGGAAAGACCCTTCTATACCTATTTTGGCGAGAATTTTCATCATAAACGGGTCTGGATCTTTTAAAATGCATATATTGATATGATTATATGATTTTTTCTTTTCTTTTTTTGATGTGACAGATTATGTTGATTGATTTCCGGATGTTAAATCATCATTGCATCCCCAAGATGAACCCCTCTTGGTCGTGGTGTATGATATTTTTGATGAGTTGTTGAATTCTATTTGCTAATATTTTTTGAGAATCTTCGCATCTGTGTTCATCAGGGATATTGGCCTGTAGCTTTCTTTTTTTGTGGTGTCATTGTTTGCTTTTCCTATTAGGGAGATATGAGCCTCATAGAAACTGTTTGGGATTGTTTATGTTTCTTCAATTTCCTCGAAAAGCTTGAGAACTGGCAATATATCCTTTTTAAATGTTTGGTAGAATTCGCCAGTCAATCTGTCTGGACCTGGGCTTTTGTTTTTGGAAGACATTTGATTACAGTTTCAATTTCCTTGACATTAATAGGACTGTTCAGGTACTCCAGGTCTTCTTGGTTCAGCTTTGGGAGATTATAGGAATCCAAGAATTTATTCATTTCTTGTAGATTCTCTTGTTTTGTGGCATACAGATTTTCAAAGTAGTCTCTGATGATCTTTTGAATTTCTTTGGTTTCTGTTGTGATATCCCCCTTTTTATTTATGATTCGGTTTATAAAGGTTTTCTCTCTCTTTCTTCGTGAGTCTTGCTAGTGGTTTATCAATCTTGTTTATTTTCTCTAAGTACCAGCTCTTGGTTTCATTGATCTTTTGGATTGTCTGGGTTTCTATGTCCTTGATTTCTGCTCTAAGTTTTGTTATCTCTTTCCTTCTGCCTGGTTTGGGCTCCTTTTGTTGGTCCTTCTCTAAAATCTTAAGCTGTGAAGTCAAGTTATTTATGTGGGCCCTTTCTTCCTTCCTGAGAAATGCTTGCAGAGCTCTAAATTTTCTCCCTAACACTGGTTTAGCTGCATCTCATAGTTTTGGTAGCTCCTGTCTTCATTTTTTTTGTTTCCAGGTACCTTTTGATTTCTTCCTTTATTTCCTCCCTGACACACTCATTGTTCAACATTGAGTTGTTTAATTTCCAGGTGTTTGATTTGGTTTTCTGCATCTGTACATGATTCGCTTCTATCTTCAATGCATCATGATCTGAAAAGATAGCTGATAGAATGCCTATCTTCATGATTCTGTTGAGATATATTTTGTGGCCCAGCACATGGTGTATTCTGGAAAATGTTCCATGTGCACTGGAGAAGAATGTGTATTTCTTTTGGGGGAAATATAAAGTCCTCTACAGATCTATTAACTCTCTCTATTCTATTTCTTTTTTAAAATTTTTTAATGAGTCACCATGTGGAAGGTTACAAAGTTTTCAGGTTTAAATCTCAGTTATACAATGCTCGAATACCCATCCCTTCACCAGTGCACATATTACACCATCAAGAATCCCAGTATAGCTCCACCCCGCACCCCCACACCCCTAACTCCCCCACGCCCCTAGCCCCCTCTATTCTATTTCTTCCTTCAAATCTTGGTGACCTTTTATCTTCTTGATCTATCTAGAGGTGATAGGGAGGTGTTAAAGTCTCCAACTACTATTGTGTTGCTCATGATGTCCTTCTTAAGGTCTGTTAGCAGTTGTTGTAGGTATTTAGCTGGTCCCTCATTGGGTGTGTACACATTTAGGATTGTGATTTCTTCCTGCTGTACTTACCCTTTAATCAATAAAAAAGGCCTTCACTGTTCCTTCTAATCTTTTTCAACCTGAAATCTATGTGTCCGTTAAGTCCATCCCAGCTTTTTTAAGGCAGTTATTTGCTTGCAGGATTGTTTTCAATCCTTTGACTTTGAGTCTGTGTTTGTTCTGGCTATTCGGATATGTTTATTGCAGGCAGAAGATGTTGGGTTCAGTCTTTGAATCCCTTTTGCCACTTTGTGCCTCTTAATTGGTGAATTCAGACCATTGACATTGCGAGAGATTATGGTTATGGAATTTGGTTCCATCTTTCTGTAAGGGGTTTTTGTGCTTGTAGGGGATTTTCCTGTCCTACAGTAGCCCCTTTAGTCCTTCTTTTAGGTTTGGTTTTGAGTCTATGAAGTTTTTGAGTTGTTGTTATTCCACAAAATAGTATATCGTTTCTTTGAGTTTGAATGAGAGTATGGCCGGATAAAGCATTCTTGGTGAAGCGTTCGTTTCATTGAGTTTTTTCACTATATCCCACCACTGCCTTCAGGCTTGGAGGGTTTCCTCTGATAGGTCTGTTATGAATCTAAGGGGTGCTCCTTTGCATGTGATTTCTTTCTTCGACCTTGCTGCATGCATTACTGTGTCTCTATCCATGACATCTCTCATTCTAACTATGATATGTCTTGGAGTTTTTCTGTTAGGGTCTCTTTTTGCTTGACCCTTCTGGCTCCTTGAATCTGGATGTCTGCATTGTCCAGCTCTGGCAACTTTTCAGCAATGATTTATTTGACTGTGTCTTTTTCATTGGGGTTTCTTCCCTTTCTTGGTACTCTGAAGATTGTAATGTTGTTCCTCTTGAAATCATCCACTAGGACTCTGATTTTCCCTAGAGATTCTCTCGAAAGAGAGATCTCTTTCGAGGTCTCTCCCCATTGTTTGTTGTTGCCTGTAGGCTTCCTGCACCTCATCTGTAAGCTCACTGATTCTGTCTTCAGCTGTATCTATTTTATTGTTGAGGGAACCCACTTAGTTTTGTAATTCATCTACTGAATCCTTTATTTGTGACATTTCTTTTTGTAGCTTTTTTATTTCTGTTCTCAGTTCATCCCGTATTTTCTCGACTGTCGTATTGTTTCTGTCAGGTCCTCCCTTATTTTATCGAATACCTTGTCAATCTTTAAGTTGAGTTGATTGAACATCTTCAGGATTTCAACTCTGAATTCTTTTTTGGAGAGCTCGAGTATGCAGGAAACTCCTATTGAGGCTTCTGGGCTCTTTCATTGTCTTTTCCTTGTGGTGGGGATTTGCGTTGTTTCTTTATGTTGTTGTGGTGGTATAGAAGAGCGACTTTCAAGTTCATTATCCCTGTTTCCTCTTTTTGAGAAAAAGGATACTGGATGGGCTCAGTCAATATTGGTCACCTTCTTATGTACTCCCTCTAGAACATGTCCTTCTCTGATGTTTCTCTATTTTTTATGTGAGGCCTCAAGTGATGGTTTTGGAGAATGTGCTCCTTTACCTTGGGATTGTACAGCTACTTATATTCATTTTTACTTTGGAAAAATTGGAATAGAATAGCAGTCTATTGGCGAACTATTTTTGGGATAGGTATGATGTTACTCAGGGTAATAGGTGATGAAGACTGAGATATAAAAACAAATTTTTTGTATGAGGAAATATCTGGGGCTCAAAAATAGAACATGTCCACTTCTGCTGAGGTCACGCCCACTTCTGTTCATGCCACGCCCACTTCTGCCATGTGGGTAGGGCGCCTTGCAGGGGGATATGGCGTCCCCTTCGGGTTCACTGATCTGCCAGAGGGAGCAAACTGGGTGTGGCAGCATTGGAGGATGGCGACCGGGTGGATGGGCAGCGCTGAAGCAAGGTGTGATTTCAGCGTCTGAGGAGGAGATGGGGAATGCAGGCATGGGGGGAGATGGCTGCCCCTTCTGGTTCACTTTAACTCATTTTTGAACATCTCCAAATGCATAAATTTGTCAAGAGCTTCAAGAGACAGAATGTATTCCAAGATGAGATGAAGACTGCCATTATAAGGAGAGGCTAACAATAATGTGCCAAGTGAAAAAGAATGGTAGCAGCTTCTGCAACTGGGAAAAAAAACAAAGAAAAATCCAGGGAAGTTCTGCGTGTGTCTCCTCTTCAGTGTTCTCCTGTAGAAAAGAAAGGAGCCTGTTATCTTGCTAGGTCTTGAGGCTGAGATCCCTTTGACGTCTGTGACCAGAAATGGAGGTTCAGTGGTGCCCTCGGCAGATGCTGGGCAGTGTGATTCTGAGGCTGGGTGACCTGTGCTTTCGGAGAAGCAGGAAAGAGTCCTCAAGGTGTGCTCCAGTCTCTCAGAAAGAGTTTATCAAAGTAGAGAACAGTGGAAGAAACTGGTCTTCTTTGACCAGTTTTCTGTTATTTTCACTGGCCCACCTGCCCCTGTTGAATTACTGTCATTAATTTTTCTGTTGAGTTTTGTCATTATATCTCATGCAAGTGCCAAAAACACCTCTTCTACATTCGTACTAGAGTTTGCACTTGTCTTCAAGAACTTCATTCCATAGTCAATTGCTAATTTTCCCCGTCTTTATTTGGATGGACATTTGTCTTTTGTCATTCTTATGTCATTTGTTACCTAGGATCATTCCTTCAACAACAGATGAAGCATACTCTTCAATGTTTCTTACCCAGTTTTTAATATTGTCAAATGATTTTTCATTTGTGATGTCATAAAGCAGCATAATTCCCATGACTCCTTTATAGTATGCCGTTATGATGGTTTGAAACATTTCCTGACCAGCTGTGTCCCATATCTTTATATTCTTCCCGTCCAGTTCTATTATTTTGATTTTCAAATAATTTCCTATCATGGAGATGTAGGTGATGATGAAGGTGTCCTCGCAGAAGTGGAACAGGAGGTAGGTTTTGCTCACCCTCGAGTCACTGATCAGTAGCAACTTGAAGGGTTAATTGTACATCTTTGTCATCTTCTCTTGCTCTGGCCCTCTGACTGGGGTGCTTATATTTTCTTTTTTATTTTTTTAAAAAACAAATAAATTTGATTTACAAAGGTATTGTTAGTTGAGTTTTAGGCATATAGTATTTCAACATCAATCCCACCACAAGTGTGAACTTCCGTTCACCAGTGTTCCCATATTCCCTCAGTAGTCCAACCACATTCTATCCCAACCTGTCAACTAGATGGGCATAGTACAAGAAATGGAATAAAGGTATGTTCTCTAATCAGTGGGTCATGGTTGAATGTCCTCTGAGAAAACCCCATATATATGCACTGTTAATTTTCCAAAGGAAACAGAGTACAAGAAATTGGGTAAATATAGCCACTTCAACAAATGGTGCTGAGTAAATTGTATAACTATGTGTAAGAAATTGAAGCTGGATCCATATATTACAACTCACTGTATCACTATATCACTGTTATTCTGTTGTTCATCGATTTGCTTCAGCTGGTGACAATAACATCTCCATTCATCCCTCTCATGTGCTAGTGTAGCCCAATGGTGTATTGGGGGCTCTTTCAGGATCAGAGGAATGAGGACTGTTCTGTTACTGTTTTTGACAAATCAAGTGCACGATGAGTAGCTTGCCTAGCTCTGCTGTGCAGGCGGGATACTCTCAGTAGTTTGTCAGGCTCTCTGAGAGGGAGGGAAGCTTTTGGGGCAGCCTCTAATCACCTTTACAGGTGTTCCCAGTCTACCAAATATAAGCTTTTTGTCGACTGGCATGTTGTAATGAACTGCACACTGACAAACACACACCTGCCCGCATCTCCTGGCAACACCTTGGACATCTATGGCCTCAGGTTGATCTCATTGAAATTGATGGAGTGTGCCCTGGGGTTTTTGAGCAGCTGGCATAGCAGGACCCTATCTTAGAGGGTTTGTGCCAGGTCAAATACCTGCACCAAGTCCCAGGTCACCCAGTGGTTGGCTGACAGCACCCCACAGTGGAAGAGCGCTGCACACTGCCCTATGTCAACTAGTGCTGTTACTCAGCCCGGCCAGGGCAGAGAGCAATGCTGAGGTCTCCACCGCAGTTCCTCCATGCCCCGTGATACCATTTTGTTTGAATCTTGCAAAATAGCTGGCGATGTCCATCAGGAATCATGCGTAGAGTTCCAGCAGGGATCACACATAGAGTTCCATGCCTGGTGGGCTGAACCACAATTTGTCGAAGGCGAGATGGTGAGCTGGGTTCAGGAGAGTGTGAGGGGTTTGGGAAGCGTTCAGTACCATCTTGCCTCCAATCAAGTATGGTGTGGTAATTATGGAAAATGAGTAGGGAGTGTCTTATGATGTGTTGCGTGGCCACGGTTTAGGAATATGTTCACTCATACGTTAAGCTCGGCCCAAATGTGTGGAAAGTGGCCTGGAGTGTGGTGGTGGTTGGGTTGTGGAGGTCGGCTGCCAGGGCTGGGTCTCTTAGGGTGGGGAGGGCTCTCACCCGTCCCCCTCTGGGTTGCCCCTGAGTGAAAGCAGCTGGGCACAGAGTCTGGTGGCATGGTTATGGGAGCCTCATTTTATGCTCCCTTTCAGGAGAAGGAGCCATCACCTCACACAAAAGTCAATTCAAAGTGGATCAAAGTGAGATCCGACCAGAAACTATAAAGTACATCGAGGAAAATATAGGCAGAACTCTTCAAGATTTTGACCTCAAAGTTGTCTTCAATAATCTTATAGACAGGCAAAGACAATATAATAAAAAATAAACAAATGGGACTACATAAAATTAAAGAGCTTTTGGGCATGGAGGATAGTTATTTTAACTTTGTTAATTCTTCCATCCCATGGATATGGACTATCTTTCCATAGTTTTCAAATTAACACAATTATATTCCTTTTTTAAGTTCATTCCTAAGTATTTAATTAACTGTAATGCAATTATAACATGGAACTTTTAAAAAAATTTTTTCTCTCCTATTTTCATGTTTTTATGTAGAAATGCAATTGATTTTTGTAAATTAATTTTATACTTATATCTTATTGCATTTTTCTATTCCTTCTAGAAATTTTTGTAAATTATTCAGTGTATTATATATGTATATCTACGTATATACATATATGTGTATGTAAGTTCTGGACAAATGGCTTTATTTACTTTTTTTCTAATATGGATACATTTTATTTCAATTTTCCTGCCTAATTGCTGTGTTTATGACTTCCAAGCTCAACATCAGTGATGTTATATTCGTGTTGTATGACTGTCCTTAGAGAAAAAAATATTTAAGCGTTTGCCACCTGCCATGATATTAGCAATGGATTTGTTAATATGATCTTTATTATGCTGATTTATGTTTCTTCTACCTCTATTTTGTTAATACCATGAATGGTAATTGAATTCTGTTATTTTTCAGCATCTATAAGTAAAAAAATTCCCATTTTTGAAATTATATATTGCAGAAATGCATTTGAATTTGTTGAAGCATAATTACATAATTTAATTGAATATTAAATTAGTTTAATTGAATATTAAATTAATTAAACATCAAATTTATTAAACCAATTAATTAAATGATAAAGTTATTAAATATCATTATGTTTGAGTTTCTTTGATATTTCATTTAATACTGCATATTCTTATAGTTTCATTTTTATCTATAACTATTTTAGACAAATTGGATGTTTATTAATTTATTCACAATACTTTTGTATCTCTAAATGTTCTACATCTGAAAGATTGTTCCAGGTCAAGTTAGGTTAAAGTGTACTTATCTTTCTAAAAGGGATGGAGAGAACTATAAATTCTCAGCCCAGCTTGTTCAATAGATTCCATAGAAATCGCTTACTTGTTCATAAGTCAGGTTGATATGATGGCTAGAAGGGGATGTTGATTTTTTTGACATTTATCTATTAAAATTTTACTGAAGTTGAAATAGAGACTCTGTAAATTTCACTCATTTTGACTGCAAAATGAGTAATTAGAAGCAAACAAGGATAAAATATACATGCATGTTCTTGGAATTTGGTTCAGAATCTGCACATTACTTCAGAAAATCAGAAAGAAATAGATAATACATGAATTTTAAAAGAACACTATTTAAAACTGTAAAAATAATATTCACATAATTATTATCTTATTTTATATCTAAAAAAATTCATTAGTGAGTCACCGTGAGGTACAATTACAAACTTATGAACTTTCATCTTTGCATTTCAGTCATACAGTGATCATTTACATCCCTCCACCAGTGCCCATTCTCCCCAACAATGTTCCCAGTGTCCCTCTAACCACAACCCCCAACCCCCACCACCCCACCCTGCCTCTGTGGCAGGGCATTATTTTTTGTTCTGTCTCTTTTGGGTGTTGTAGTTTGCAATAGAGATATTGAGTGGCCATCATGTTCGGTCTATAGTTTACTTTCAGCATGCAGCTGTCAACCCGAGTGGGTCCTCCCAACATTCTCTACTAGATGTTCCCTACTCTATCTCAGATTCCTTTTCCCCCAGCATGTGTGGCCAGTTTCCAGGCTGTGGGGCAGACCTCCGGGTTCTTGTCTCTACTACTCTTGGATGTTAATCTCTCATTCTGATATTTTAAATTCCACATATGAGTGCAAACTTTCTACGTCTGTCTCTCTCTTTCTGACTCATTACACTCAGCATGATACTTTCTATGTTGATCCACTTACATGAAAATTTTGTTATTTCAACTTTTCTAACAGCTGCATAATATTCCATTGTGTAGATGTACCAAAGATTCTTTAACCAGTCATCTGGTATTGGGCACTATGTTTTGCTCCAGATTTTGGCTATTATAAACAGTCCTGCAATAAGCATACAAATGCAGATGTCATTTCTACTATACCTTTTTGCCTCTCTGGGACATATTCCCAGGAGTGGTATTGCTGGATCAAATGGGAGCTCAATTTCTAATTTTTTGAGAATTGTCCAAATTGTTTTCCAAGAAGGCTGAACCAGTAGGCATTCCAACCAGCAGTGAAGGAGAGTCCCTTTCTCCCCACATCCGCACCAACACCGATTCCTTTTGTTCTTTTGGATGTTGGCCAGTCTCTATGGTGTGAGATGATATCTAGTTGTTTTGCTCTGCATCTCCCTGACGATTAGTGACATAGAGCATTTTCTCATGTGGTCGTGGTATATGATCTTTTTGATGAGTTGTTGAATTTTATTTGCTAATTTTTTTTGAGAATCTTGGCATCCGTGTTCGTCAGGGATATTGGCCTGTAGTTTTCTCTTTTTGTGGTGTTTTTATTTGCTTTTTGCATTAGGGAGAGATGAGCCTCATAGAAACTGTTTGGGAGGGTTTCTGTTTCTTCAATTTCCTGAAAAAGCTTGAGAAGAACTGGCAATGGTTCCTCTTTAAATGTTTGGAAGAATTCTCTAGTGAATCCATCTGGACGTGGGCTTTTGTTTTTTAGAAGACTTTTGATTAAAGTTTCAATTTCCTTGATATTAATAGGACTATCCAGGTATTCCAGGCCTTCTTCATTCAGCCTTGGGAGCTTATAGGAAACCAGGAATTTATCCATTTCTTCTAGGTTCTCTTGCTTTGTGGCATACAGATTTTCAAAGTAGTCTCTGATGATCTTTTGAATTTCTTTGGTTTCTGTTGTGATATCCCCCTTTTTATTTATGATTCGGTTTATAAAGGTTTTCTCTCTTCGTGAGTCTTGCTAGTGGTTTATCAATCTTGTTTATTTTCTCTAAGCACCAGCTCTTGGTTTCACTGATCTTTCACATTGTCTGGGTTTCCATATTCTTAATTTCTGCTCTAAATTTTATTATCTCCTTCCTTCTGCCTGATTTGGGCTCCTTTTGTTGGTCCTTCTCTAAAGTCTTAAGCTGTGAAGTCAAGTTATTTATGTGGGCCCTTTCTTCCTTCCTGAGAAATGCTTGAAGAGCTATAAATTTTCCCCTTAATACTGGTTTATCTGCATCACATAATTCTGGTAGCTCCTGTCCTCATTCTCTTTTGTTTCCAGGTACCTTTTCATTTCTTCCTTGATTTTCTTCCAGACCCACTCATTGTTCAACATTGAGTTGTATAATTTTCAGGTGTTTGAGTTGGTTTTCTGTGTCTGTACATGATTAACTTCTATATTCAGTGCATCATGGTCTCAAAAGATATCAGATACAATGTCTATCTTCCTAATTCTTTTGAGGAATGTTGTGTGGCCCAGCACATGGTCTATTCTGGAAAATGTTCCATATGCACTGGAAAATAATGTATATTTTTGGGGGGTTATGCAGTCCTGTATAGATCTATTAGTTTTCTCTCCTCTAATTCTTCTTTCAAAGCCAATATTTCATTGCTGACTTTTAAACTTCTTGATCTATCCAGAGATGATAGGGCGGTGTTGAAATTTCCAAGTACTATTGTGTTTCTCGCAATGTCCTTCCTAAGGTCTGTTAGCAGTTGTTGTAGGTATTTACCTGGTTCCTCATTGGGTTCGTACATATTTAGGAGTGTGATTTCTTCCTGCTATATATATTCCCTGAGTAAATAAAAAATGGCCTTCACTGTCCCTTCTAATCATTTTCAACCTGAAATCTATATTTTCTGATACCAATAAGGCCATCCCAGCTTTTTTTGGGGAGTTGTTTGCTTGCAGGATTGTTTTCCATCCTTTGACTTTGAGTCTTTTTATTCTAGCTGTTCAATGTGTTTCTTGTAGGCAGGAGAATTACGGGTTCAGTCTCTGAATCAATTTTGCCACTCTGTGTCTCTAAATTGGTGAATTTAGACCACTGACATGGATTGAGATTATGGTTATGGGGTTTTGTGCCATCTTTCTGTTAGGGTTTGTTGTGCTTATAGGGGTTTTCTTGTCTTACAGTAGCCCTTTTATTCCTTCTTTTAGGTTTGATTTTGAGTCTATGAAGTTACTGATCTGTTGTTTATCAAAAAAATAATTTATCGTTCCTTCGTGTTTCAATGAGAGTTTAGCTTGATAAAGTATTCTTGGTGAAGCGTTCATTTCATTGAGTTTTTCCACTATATCCCACCATTGCCTTTTGGCTTGGAGGGTTTCCTCTGATAGGTCTGGTGTGAATCTAAGGGATGCTCCTTTGTATGTGATTTCCTTCTTTGACCTTGCTGCTTGCTGTATTGTGTCTCTATTCGTGACATCCATCATTTTAAATATGATATGTCTTGGATCTTTTTTTAGGTATCTTTTAGCTGGCACTCTTCTGGCTCCTTGAATCTGAATGTCTGTATTCTCCAGCTCTGGGAACTTTTCAGCAATGACTTCTTTGACTGTGGCTTTTTCATTGGGGTTGCTCCCTGTCCTTCTGGTATGTCGATGATTCTAATGTTGTTCCTCTTGAAATCATCCCCTAGGACTCTGATTCGCTCTAGAGGTCTTGAAGGCTTTTAAGGTCTCGCCCCATTGTTTGTTGCTGCCTCTAGTCTTACTGCAGCTCATCTTGAATCTCACTCACTCTGTCTTCCGCTGTAGTCATTCTATTGTTGAGGGCACCCACTGAGTTTTTTATTTATCTACCAAATTCTTTATTCGTGACATTTCTTTTTGTAGCATTTCTATTTCTGCTCTCATTTTTTCCCGTATTTTCTGACTTGTCTGTTCCATTGTTTCTTTCATGTCCTCCTTTAATTTAATGGATACTTGTTCCATCTTTACATTGAGTTCATTGAACATCGTTAGCATTTCATCTCTGAATTCTTTATCGGAAAGCTCATGTTTGTCAGAAATGCCTATTGAGGCTTCAGGACTCCATTCCTCATCCTCTTCTTGTGGTTGGAATTTGCGCTGATTCTTCATGTTTTTGTGGTGGTATGGAGGAGTGACCTTTAAGTTCACAATCCATATTTCCTTTTGTTGTATGGAAAAAGGATTCTGGATGGGCTCGGTCAATGGTTATCATGTTTTTATTTTCCCCTTTTAGAACATATCCTTCTTCTGAGATGTTCCTCTATTCCTTACGTGAGGCCTCAAGTGATGCTTTTGGAGAATATGCTCTTTTACATTGGGCTTGTGCAGCTGATCATATTCATTGGTATATTGGTAAAATTAGAATAGACTAGAAGCCTATTGGCCTACTGGTTTTGGGATAGCTAGGATATTACTCATGGACCTAGGTGATAAAGTCTGAGATGTAACAACAGATTGCTTGATTTGAGGAAAATATCCAGGGCTCCAAAATAGGCCACTCCCTTGTCCGCGGAGGCCATGCCCACTACCTCGATGTGGGTGGGGTGCCTAGCAGGGGAGCTAATGGCACCCGGGTCTGGTTTACTGACCTTCGGGAGGGAGGAAACTGAGCAAGGCTCTGGAGGGTGGCAAAGGGGTTAATAGGGTGGCGCTTGCTTGAGGAGGGTGGAAACTCAGGTTCCGAAGGGAAAACTCGGGTACAGGCCCGGGGGAAATGGCGGCCCGGGTCCGGTTTACTGACCTGCCAGAGGGAGTAAACTGGGCGTGGTGCGGATGTTGATATTTTTTACTAGTATTGTGTTGCCAAAATCTCTCTTTAGCATGTTGTTAGCAATTGCATTTCAATTTTTTTTCATGAATCACCATGAGGTATAGTTACAGACTTACAAACTTTCATGATTACATTTGTAGTCATACAATGATTGAGTACCCATCCCTCCACCAGTGCCCATTCTCCACCACCAATGTTCCCAGTATCCCTCCTGCCACCCCCACTTAATCCCCCCACGCCCCACCCCACCTATGTGACAGGCACATTACTTTTCTCTCTCTCTCTCCTTTTTGGTGTTATGGTTTGCAATACAGGTGCTAAGTGGCCATCTTGTTTGGTCCATAGTCTACTTTCAGCACTCACCTCCCATCCCGAGTGGGCATCTTTTACTCTAGGCATCTTTTACTTGGTGATTTCTTCTCTATCTGAGCTGCCTTTTCCCCCAGAATGTGACTCAGGCTTCCAAGTCGTGGAGCACCAAGAGATAAAACCAGGAGATATAACCAGGAGATAAGTTCCTCCTGATACTTAACTCTACTATCCTTGGTGTTAGTCTCCTGGTAAGGAGAGGCGCTAAAATCTCAGGGCTAAATGTAATAGAGACATGACTGATGCCCGCTCGAGTAAATCGACTAACAATGGAATGACAGTGATACAGTGATATATATAACACATGAGTGCAGTCATTCTGTCTGTCACTCTCTTTCTGACTCACTTTACTTATCATGATACACTCCATGTCGATCCACTTATATGCACTTATATTCACTTATATCCACTTATATGCAAATTTAATGATTTCATATTTTCTAACAGCTGCATAGTATTCCTTTGTGTAGATGTACCATGGTTTCGTTAACCAGTCATCTGTTCTGGGGCACTCATGTTTTTTTCCAGATTCTGGTTATTGTAAAAAGTGCTGCGATACACATAAAAGTGCAGATATCAGTTCTACTGTACTTTTTTGACTCTCTGGGATATATACCCAGAAGTGGTATTGCTGGGTCAAATGAGAGCTTAATTACTAGATTTTTAAGAAATATTGATATTGTTTTTCAAGAAGGCTGAACCAGTCGGCATTCCCACAAGCAGTGAAGGGAATTCCCCTTCTCCCCACATCCATGCTAACACTGGTTACTTTTGTTTTTAGGGTGTGTGCCAGTCTCTGTGGTGTGAGGTGATATCTCATTGTTGTTTTGATCTACACCTCCCTGTTGATTAGTGACGAAGAGTTTTTTTTACATGTGTCTTCTGGCTATTTTAATTTCTTCTTTGAGAAAGTTTCTGTTCATTTCATTGCCCCATTTTCTGCTGCAGTTGGGTGTTTTCTTCTTGTAGAGTTCAACCAGTGCCTTGCATATCCTTGATAATAACCCCTTATCAGATGGATATTGGGTGAATATCCTTTCCCATTCTGTAGACTGTCTTTGTATTTTGGTCACTGTTTCTCTTGAGGTACAGAAACTTCTTTGTTTAAGATAGTCCCATTTTTTTTTATCGCTGTTTACACTTGCTTGGTCAGTGGCATTTCATCTTTGAAGATACCTTTAGCTTCGATGTTGTGGAGGGTTTTGCCGACCTTTTTTCAATGTACCTTATGGATTCTGGTCTGATGTTGAGGTCGTTAATCCATTTGATCTGACTTGTGTGCACTGTGTTATGTAGTGGTCTGAGCCCATTTTTTTGCATGTAGCAGTCCAGTTTTGACAGCACTATTTGTTAAAGAGGCTTTACTTACTCCACTTCACATTTCTTGCTCTCTTATCAATCTTAAGGTGATCATATATTTGAGGGTATGTGTCAGGATGTTCAACCCTGTTCCATTGGTCTGTGGATCTGCCTTTCTTTCAATACTATGCTGTTTTATTTACTACCACTTTGTAGTAGAGTTTGAGGTTGGGTAAGGTGATGCTTGCCAACTCCCCCCTAACAATTGCTTCAGGTATTTGTGGGGGCTTTTTGCCATATGAATTTCAGGAGTATTTGACCAATTTCTTTGAAGAATTTCATGGGTATCCTTATAGGGATTACATTGAATCTGTATAATGCTTTGGGGACTATTGCCATTTTGACAACGTTAATTCTCCCAATTTATGAGCAGGGTATGTGGTCCCATTTCCTCGTGTCCTCTTTTATTCTTTGAAGTAGAGTTATGTAGTTTTCTTTGTACAGGTCCTTTACCTCCTTAGTTAAGCTGATTCAGACGTACTTGATTTTCTGAGTCAGGATTCTGAATGGAATTGCTTTTATCATATCACTTTCTTCTCTCTCATTATTTGCGTATAGGAAAGCCATGGACTTTTGGGTATTGATTTTATAGACTGTGACTTTACTATACATGTCTGTTGTTTCTAGGAGCTTCTTAGTAGAGGCTTTAGGGTTCTATAAATATAGTATCATATCATCTGTGAATAGTGAGAGCTTGACTTTTTTCCTTTCCTCTCTGGATGCCATTAATATCTTTTTCTTGCCTAACCGCTAGTGCAAGTACTTCCAGTACAATATTGAATAGGAGTGGTGAGAATGTGAATCCTTTCCTTGTCCGTGATCTTAGAGGGAAGCCTCTTAGCTTTTCCTCATTGAGGATAATGCTTCCTATATGCTTGTGGATAATGCTTCCCTTATGTTTGTGGCTTTGGTTACATTGAGGAAAGTTCCTTCAATACCCATTTTGGTGAGAGTTTTCATTATAAATGGGTGCTGGATCTTGTCAAATGTTTTCTCTGCATCTATTGATAAGATCATATGGTCATATGGTTTTATATTTTCTTGATTTTGAGATGATGGATTATGTTGATTTACTTACAAATGTTAAACCATCCTTTTATCCCCAGGGTGAATCCCACTTGGTCATGGTGTATGATCTTTTGGATAAGTTGTTGGATTCTATTTTCTGATATTTTGTTAAGGATCTTCGTATCCATGTACAACAAGGATATCAGCCTGTAATTTTTTTGTGGTGTCTCTGTCTAATTTTGATATTAGGGAGATATATGCCTCATAAAAACTATTTGGGAGAGTTTCTATTTCTTCAATTTCCTGGGAAAACTTGAGAAGAAATGGGATTAGCTCCTCTTTAAATGTTTGGAAGAATTTGGTCATGATTCTCTCTGGACCTGGGCTTCTGCTTTTGGGAAGACTTTCGATTACAGTTTGAATTTCCTTCAAAGTAATAGTACTATTCAGGTATTCCAAATCTTGATTCAGCTTTGGGAGTTTATAGGAATCCAGGAATTTATCTATTTCTTCTAGGTTATCTTAATTGGTTCATTTAGACCATTGATATTGAGAGAGATTATTGTCATGGGGTTTTGTTCCATCTTTCTGTAGAGGTTTGTTGTGCCTGTAGGTTTTTTTTTCTTGTCTTACAATAACCCCCTTAGTCCTCCTTTTGAGTTTGGTTTTGAGTCTACGAACTTCCTGAGCTGTTGTTTATCCATGAAAGAGTGTATCATTCTTTCAAGTTTAAGTGAGAGTTTAGCTACATAAAGTATTCTTGTTGAGGCATTGATTTCATATAATTTTTTCATTGTATCCCATCATTGACTTTGGGTTTGGAAGATTTAATCTGATAAGTCTGCTGTAAATCTAAGGGGTGCCCCTTTGTATGTGATTTCTTTCTTTGACCTTGCTGCTTGCAATATTGTGTATCTATCCATTGTATCTGTCATTCTGATTATGATATGTCTTGGAGTCCTTTTTGTTAGGGTCTGTTTTAGCTTGGACCCTTTGGTCTCCTCAGATTTGGATACCTCTATTCTCCAGCTCTGGGAACTTGTCAGCAATGATATCTTTAACTGTTGTATTTTGTTGGGGTTTCTTTCTCCCTGTCCTTCTGGTACTCCAGTGATTCTTATGTTGCTCCTCTTTAGTTCATCTTCGATGTCTCTGACTCGCCCTAAAGGTATTTTGAGATCTTTTTCCATTGTATCTTGTTGCCTGCCTGCTTTCTGCATCTCATCTTTAAGCTCACTGATTCTGTCTTTCGCTGTAGTCATTTTACTGTTGAGGGCACCCACTGAGTTTTTTATTTCTTCTACCGAATCCTTTAGTAGTAACACTTCTGTTTATAGCTTTCTTATTCCTGCTCTCATTTCATCCTTTATTTTATTTCTGTCTGCTCCAGTATTTCTTTCATATCTTATTTTTTACTGCACGCCTGTTTGACTGTTTCTTTGAGTTCATTGAACAATTTCAACCTTTCATTTCTGAATTCTTTATTGGAGAGATCATATTTATGAGTAATCCCTGTTGAGGCTTCTGGACTTTTTTCTTTATCTTCTCTTCCTGGTTTGGATTTGTACTGTTTCTTCATGTTTTTGTGGTAGTATGAACGTGGGACCCTCCATTTCGCCATCAGTGTACCCCTCTCGATGCAAGACATGTTTCTGGATTAGCTCAGTTAATGGTGGTCGCGTTTTCTTCCTTCTAGAATGCTACCTTCTTTTTTGGTGCTCCTCTGTGACTTACGTGAGGCCTCTAGTGAAGCTTCAGAGGATATGTTCTTTTATATTAGGCTTGTACAGCTTCTTGTGTTCACTATTATTTTGGAATAGGCTAGTGGACTATCGGCCTTATGTGTTTAAGATAGCTAGAATGTTCTCCACAGAATTAGGTAATGGAGATTGAGATGTGAGTCCAGAGCGCTGGGAAAGGGGAAAATAACTGTGGCTTCCCTGGAGGAAACGCCCCCTGCCATGCTGTAGGTCCTCCAAGATGTTTGGAAAGTTGCTGGACAGGTTCCAGTTTGGGGTGGTGCACTAGGAATGGGTCTCTGACCAGAGAAGTCTGTACACCTGGTGGAGGGAGGCAGGGCAGCACTGTCACGGACAAATTCCCAATAGCCTGGGTCGCCTTATCTGGGAGACCTGAGAAGAGAAGGAGGCTTTGCAGCTTGATATGAGAAAGCAGAAATTTTTTTGGCATGAGCACTCAGTTCATCCCAGGTCAAGGGCTGCCACCCCGGGCCACCGTCATGCAGAAATATTGCCGCTCACAAGGTTGAGACCATGGAGGTTCAGGGCACTCAGGGAAACCACTCGGTGGCCTGCAAGGAAAAGGGTTTTCCAGGATGCCCCTGTCCCCTTGTGTACCCCAATACCCGCTCTTCCCTGACTCCCCACCCTCAGCAGCAATGGTGACTGACTCAACAATTGCATTTTAAAGCATTACTGAATCATATTTTTAGTGAATTTATATTGAGTGTTATATCATCTTGATGTATTTGATGTATTTGATAGTTATATAATGTCCATCCCTACATTATTTTAAGGCTTGACATCTATTTTTTTCTGATATATGTATGACCAATCGGCCAATTTAGGTTAGTTTTTACTTGGATTATTACTTTCCAACATTTTCCCTTAAGACTATATTCATTACTGGAACTCAACAGGATCTCATGTAAAACTCTTGGATTTCTTGTTTTTCACTATAACTATCTAGTTTATCTATTTTGATTTCTGGGCCACATTCGGCAGTCCTTAGTTGTTATTACAGCCTCTATGCTCAAGAATCACTCCTGGTAGTGACTGAGGGGCAATATGGGACGTTGCTAGGGCTGACCATGTGAAATACAAGTGATCTGTAAATACTCCAAATACTGCACTATCTCTCTGGGTCCTAATTATTTTGGAATGTTTATTTAGACCAGTATGATTTAAAAAGTTGTTCATAACAGAGCTGTTTGAAGCATAAAACATCCCACCACCAATCCCACCAAATACGTCCTCTTCCCTCCACCAATATCCCCAGGCTTCCTCCCACTCCCCAGCCTGCCTCCCTGGAAGGCATATTTATTTCATATTACTTGGTCCAAGTATATTTCATATTACTTGGTCCAATAAAAGTTAAAGGGATAGTAAATAGAATTATCAGAAAATAAATCAATAAACGTCATCTTGTGATTAAAAATTGGTATATGTGTGACTGGTTAAAGAAACTATGGTATATCTACACAACTGAATACTATACAGCTTTTTAAAATAATGAAATTTGCTTATAAGCGATGGACATGGAGTGTATCGTGCTGAGTGAAGTAAGTCAGAAGGAGAAGGAAAGACAGAATTATTGCACTGATTTGTGGGATATGGAAAAAAAACATAGCATGAGACTAACACTCAAGGGCAGTAAAAACAAGGGTCAGGGTGAATGGTCTTTGTTCGGAAGCCTGCCTCAAGAACTGAAGGAGAGGGCAGTCACGATAGAAAAGGGACCATTATGACAAAGATGGTTGGAAGGGATATCTCTGGATGGGAGATGTGTGCTGAAAGTGAGTAAAGGACCAAATATGACAGCCTCTCAGTATCTATATTGCAAACTGTAATGCCCCAAAGGAGAGACACACACACAAATACACACACACACACACACACACACAGAGAGAGAGAGAGAGAGAGAGAGATGAGAAAACTGCGTGGGGGGTGGCAGAAGGGATACCTGGGATATTGGTGGTGGGAAATGTACACTGGTGGACTGATTGCTATTTTATGATGGAAATCCAATCATGAAAGCTTTGTAACTGTATTTTACCATAATTCAATGAAAATCAAATTTAAAAAATGGATTAGTGAATATTAGTCCATGAATTGTCTCTAACCAATTTTATGTTCTGGCTCACAAAATATAGAATATTTGGTATTTAAATCTTCACATAAAAGCATTCTGATGCCTGATATATATAAATGTAATCTGTACCATGAAGAAGTGTTACTTTAAGGTGGTGAAATAAAGAGGCATTAGCTTCTTCATATATGTTTCTCCTGGCTACAAAATATTCATCATTATATAATATTGGTAGGATAACATAGCCACAAGGAGCTTAGGTTTATCCCAGTCACACCCATCAAGGTGCTCCCGAGTCACTCCCATTCCTTTGTCTATCTGTAACTACTTCTCTATGCTCTCTTCCCCAAATAGTTAATCAGCTTTCCCCCTAATCAGACTCTGTTAATTTGTAAGGTCATATCTTTCTAGGACACTGAACTTATATCGTAAGTTAATATTGCCCTTCTCCTCTCCTTATATCTTTTGAATAGTTTACTTTAAAGCAATGTCCTTTTTGTATAGACACAAGAAGACAATATTATGCTTTTGTAACTTGGGATTTAATTGTCTTTGAATATTATTCATTCCTGGGCATTTGCTTTCTCGACTTAAGCCTCAGTTTCCCTCAGTTCCTAGCACCCCAAAAGCAGGGTCCTGATGAGGGACGGGATGGACCCAGGGCAAGCGGTGAGTTATGTACTACCTTGGCATCGAGATGGGCCTGGCCAAAGTGCCTAATTATTAAATATAAGTTAAGAGCTTTGTCATGAACAGATGGTGTCATTATCCAAAAGTAACGATGAGACTAGGACCCTGCTAGGGATAGGAAAGACTGATCCGGCCTGAGCACTGTAGTCTGAGATCGAGATGGCCCCAGGAGAGCAATTTTATAAGCTTAATGCATTTCTTACTGTGTCCTTACAAAATGATTAATATTATGAATGCATATGTTTGCTGGAGAAGGAGAGGAGGAGAAACACACTCATGGGACTCCGCCCTTCGGCGGAAGGTCCTGCTGAAGGAGAATCTGTCCGAGAAGCAGCATCCCCTGAGGGAAAGAACTTTACTCCTATTGATTGTGACCACATCTATGTGTAAGCCCCAACCCCCTCATGCTGGGGGGATTTAACGAGGCTGTAAGAGTGGGTTGGGAGAGAGACTGAGAAGGGGGGAGATCGAGAGCTGGAAGAGAATCGCAGAGAGAGACAGAGTGAATGAAATAAACGACAACTGCTCGAGCAACCGGTTTGACCCTTGTTTCCTCCTCCGTCTGCCCGATGGCCTGGGCCACTCGCCCAGCTGGAGGGCAGCTGAAGGGGAGAGCTACCGGGGCTCTCCCACGGTTGCCCCCTGGCAGATTAGTTTTCTACAATCATTTTTTAAATTATTTCTTAAACATTTTTATAAATGATTATTAATATATTCAGCAATTTTAAATTTTCTTCAACTCAGTTACCTTTGAAACTAAACAGTTTATTTTTATTAAGTTGTTTACTCACACATTAGAGAAATATGTCTATGCTGTTTTAATATGTGTGTATATAATGTGTATACACATCTATCTCTATTTATACTTAGAATTAATAGTTTAGAATTAATGCTTAAAATTAATAATTTACCATTGAAAGTGTAATATTGAAGTCTTTGGAGCATATAGGTGCATTTATGATTTGTCATATTTGAGTTGTCATATATATTATCTCTAACCGTATTGAAACTTTACCAGACTTTGAGATTTTTCTTTAAATCTGTCAGATGCCACTTAGACTGGCATCTTTGTCTTAATTTAATTTTATTTTATTTTAATGAAGCAACGTGAGATACAGTTATAGACTTACAAACTTTCTTGATCACGTTTCAGTCATACAATGTTCAAGTACCCATCGTTCCACTGGTGCCCATTCTCCATCACCAATGTTCTCAGTATCCATTCTGCCACCCTCACCTCTTCCCAGCTCCTGCTTCTGTGGAAGGCACATTCCCTCTTTTTCTCTCTTCTTTGGGTGTTTGGGTTTGCAATACAGGTGCTAAGTGGCCACCATGTTTGGTCTATAGTCCACTTTCAGCACGCATCTACCATCCCGAGCAATCCCTCCAAACATCATTTACTTAGTGGTCCCTTCTCTATCCCAGTTGCCTTTTCCACCAGCATGTCAGATTGGCTTCCAAACTGTGAAGCGATCCTCCTGGCCCTTATCTCTGCAAAAAGAGGACTGGTTAAAGAAACTTTGGTACATCTACACAATGGAACACTATGTAGCTGTTAGAAAATATGAAGTCATGAAATTTGCATGTAAGTGGATCAGCATGGAGAGTATCATGCTTAGTGAAATGAGTCAGAAAGAGAGACATAGAAGGACTGCATTCATTTTTGAAATATAAAGTAACAGCCTGGAAAACTAACACCCAAAGATAGTAGAGATAAGGTCCAGGAGGACTGCTGCGCAGCTTGGAAGCCAGTCTCAGATGATGGGGAAAAAGGCAGCTCAGATAGAGAATATACTACCAAGTAAAGGATGCTTGGAGGGACCGCTCAGGATGGGAGATGCGTGCTGAAAGTAGACTATAGGCCGAACATGATGGCTACTTAATACCTGCATTGCAAACCACACCACTCTATAGGAGAGAGTAAAAGGGAATGTGCCTGCCACGGAGTTGGGTAGGGGAAGATTACGTGGGAGTGGTGGGAGGGATACTGGAACCATTGGTGGTAGAGAATGGACACTGGTGGAGGGGTAGGTACTCACCGTTTTATGAGTGAAACGTAAGCACGAAAGTTTATAAGTCTGTAACTGCACCTCACAGAGAGTCATTAAAATTTATAAAAAAGGAGCCACAGCAATAGTACAGCGGGTAAGGCATTTGCCTTGCACGCGGCTAACCCAGGTTCAATACCTGGCATCCCATATGGTCCCCCAAGCACTGTCAGCAGTAATTCCTGAGTGCAGAGCCAGGAGTAACCCCTGAGCATCGCTGGGTGTGACCCAAAAAGCAAAAATAAAATAAAATAAAATTAGTGTAAAGTGATGATTTCCTACTCTAATTTGCCAGTGTTGTTTCCCAGATCTAATAGACTCTATTTTTTTTATTTTATTAGTTCACCATGGGGAAAGTTACAAAGCTTTCAGGTTTAAGTCTCAGTTATACAATGCTCAAACACCCGTCCCTTCACCAGTGCACATATTCCACCACCAAGAATCATAATATACCTCCCCCCTTCCCCCCACCTCCCCAGCCCCCCACCCCGCATGTGTAACTGGTAAATTTCACTTTACTTTCACTTTACTTTGATTACATTCAATATTTCAATAACAAATTTCACTATTATTGATTTGGAGTTTCTCCCCCCTAAAGTCGATCTGCTGAAAAGAAAGCATTTGGTAATTTGTTTTCCATTGCTGAGAATGAAGAGATATGAGGTCCGGAGGCCGCACTAGCAGCAGCATAGTTTTGGATTTCTGTATTTTAGTAACTAAGTCTAGTGAAATGTCTGCCAGGAATCACAACATTGTAAGCTTGTACCTTTCAGTTACTTTATATTCCACATATGAGTGCGATCTTTCTATGTCTGTCTCTTTCCTTCTAACTCATTTCACTCAGCATGATACTTTCCATGTTGATCCAATTATATGCAAATTTCATGACTTCATGTTTTCTGACAGCTACAAAGTATTCCATTGTGTAAATATACCAGAGTTTCTTTAGCCAATCATCTGTTTTCGGGCACTCTGTTTTTTTCCATATTGTGGCTATTGTGAACAGAGCGGCAATGAACATGGAAATGCAGATGTCATCTCTACTATACCTTTTTGCCTCTCCGGGATATATTCCCAGGAGTGGTATTGCTGGGTCAAATGGGAGCTCAATTTCTAACTTTTTGAGAATCGTCCATATTGTTTTCCAAAAGGGCTGAACGAGTCGGCATTCCCACCAGCAGTGAAGGAGAGTCCCTTTCTCCCCACATCCACGCCAACACCGGTTGCTTTTGTTTTTTGGGATGAGTGCCAGTCTCTGTGGTGTGAGATGATATCTCATTGTTGTTTTGATCTGCATCTCCCTGATGATTAGTGATGTTGAACACTTTCTCATGTGCCTCTTAGCCATTCGGATTTCTTCTTTGGAAAAGTTTCTGTTCAATTCATCAGCCCATTTTTTGATCGGGTTGGCAGTTTTCTTCTTGTGGAGTTCAACCAGTGCATTGTATATCCTTGTTATCAACCCTTTATCGGATGGGTACTGCATAAATATCCTTTCCCATTCTGTAGATTGTCTTTGTATTTTGGTCACTGTTTCTTTTGAGTTGCAGAAGCTTCTTAGTTTGAGATAGTCCCGTTTATTTATCTTTGTTTTCACTAGCTTGGCCAGTGGCGTGTCAGCTTTGAAGATACCTTTGGCTTCAATGTCATGGAGGGTTGTGCCGACCTTATCTTCAATGTACCTTAGGGATTCTGGTCTGATGTTGAGGTCTTTAATCCATTTTGATCTGATTTTTGTACATGGTGATAGAAGGAGGTCTAAGCCCATTTTTTTGAATGTAGCCGTCCAGTTTTGCCAGCACAATTTGTTAAACATGCTTTCCTTGCTCCACTTCACATTTCTTGCTCCCTTATCAAAGATTAGATGGTCATATATTTGGGGGTGTATGTCAGAGTATTCAACCCTGTTCCATTGGTCTGCCGCTCTGCCTTTGTTCCAGTACCATGCTGTTTTAATGACTACCGCTTTGTAGTAGAGTTGGAAGTTGGGGAGGTTGATTCCTCTCATTTTCTTTTTCCCAAGGATTGCTTTAGCTATTCGTGGGGGCTTATTGTTCCATATGAATTTCAGTAGCGCTTGCTCCATTTCTTTGAAGAATGTCAAGGGTATCCCTATAGGGATCGCATTGAATTTGTACAATGCTTTGGGGAGAATTGCCATTTTGACAATGTTACTTCTTCCAATCCATGAGCAGGGGATGTCTTTCCATTTCCTCGTTTCCTCTTTTATTTCCTGAAGTAGTGTTTTATAGTTTTCATTATACAAGTCCTTTACCTCCTTTGTTAAGCTGATTCCGAGGTATTTGATTTTTTGAGGCGCAATTGTGAACGGGATTGCTTTTCTCAGGTCACTTTCTTCTCTCTCATTATTTGCATATAGGAAAGTCATGGACTTTTGGATATTGATTCTATCGCCTGCAACTTTACTATACGAGTCTATTGTTTCTAGTAGTTTCTTGGTAGAGGTTTTAGGGTTCTCTAAGTATAGTATCATATCATCTGTGAATAAGGAGAGCTTGATTTCTTTCTTTCCTACCTGAATGCCCTTAATGTCTTTTTCTTGCCTAATCGCTATTGCAAGTACTTCCAGTACTATATTGAACAGAAGTGGAGAGAGTGGGCATCCTTGTCTCGTCCCTGTTCTCAGAGGGAAGGCTCTTAGTTTTTCCCCATTGAGGACAATGCTTGCCATAGGCTTGTGATAAATGGCTTTGACAATATTGAGGAAGGTCCCTTCTATACCCATTTTGGCAAGTGTTTTCATCATAAACGGATGCTGGATCTTGTCAAATGCTTTCTCTGCATCTATTGATATGATTATATGATTTTTATCTTTTCTTTTGTTGATATGATGGATTATGTTGATTGATTTCCGGATGTTAAACCATCCTTGCATCCCCGGGATGAATCCCACTTGGTCGTGGTGTATGATCTTTTTGAGAGTTGTTGAATTCTATTTGCTAATATTTTGTTGAGAATCTTCGCATCTGTGTTCATCATGGATATTGGCCTGTAGTTTTCTTTTTTTGTGGTGTCTTTGTTTGCTTTTGGTATTAGGGAGATATGAGCCTCATAGAAACTGTTCGGGAGGGTTTCTGTTTCTTCAATTTCCTGGAAGAGCTTGAGAAGGACTGGCAAAAGGTCCTCTTTAAATGTTTGGAAGAACTCACTAGTGAATCCGTCTGGACCTGGGCTTTGGTTTTTGGGAAGACTTTTAATTACCATTTCAATTTCCTTGATGTTAATTGGACTATTCAGGTACTCCAGGTCTTCTTGGTTCAGCCTTAGGAGATTATAGGAGTCGAGGAATTTATCCATTTCTTCTAGGTTCTCTTGTTTTGTGGCATAGAGATTTTCAAAGTAGTCTCTGATGATCTTTTGAATTTCATTGGTTTCTGTTGTGATGTCCCCCTTTTCATTTCTGATTCGGCTTATAAGGGTTCTCTCTCTCTCTTTCTTTGTGGGTCTTGCTAGTGGTTTATCAATCTTGTTTATTTTCTCGAAGAACCAGCTCTTGGTTTCATTGATCTTCCGGATTGTCTTTTGGGTTTCCATGTCATTAATTTCTGCTCTAAGTTTTATTATCTCTTTCCTTCTGCCTGGTTTGGGCACCTTTTGTTGATCCTTTTCTAAGGTCTTGAGCTGTGAAGTCAAGTTATTTATGTGGGCCCTTTCTTCCTTCCTGAGATATGCTTGCAGAGCTATAAATTTTCCCCTTAAAACGGCTTTAGCTGCGTCCCACAGGTTCTGGTAGCTAGTGTCTTCTTTCTCATTTGTTTCCAGGTACCTTTTGATTTCTTCCTTGATTTCCTTTCTGACCCACTCATTGTTCAATATCGAGCTATTTAATTTCCAGGTGTTTGATTTGGTTTTCTGCATCTGTCCACGATTAAGTTTTATTTTCAGTGCATCATGGTCTGAAAAGATAGCTGGTACAATGTCTATCTTGTTGATTCTGTTGAGGTATGTTGTGTGGCCCAGCGCATGGTCTATTCTGGAAAACGTTCCATGTGCACTGGAAAAGAATGTGTATTCCTTTTTTGGGGGATATAAAGCCCTGTATAGATCTATTAGCCCTCTCTCTTCTATTTCTTCCTTCAAATCCAGTATTTCATTGGTGAGTTTTAATCTTCTAGATCTGTCCAGAGGAGACAGTGCGGTGTTGAAGTCTCCAACTACTATTGTGTTGCTCGAGATATCCTTCTCAAGGTCTCTTAGCAGCTGTTGTAGGTATTTAGCTGGTCCCTCATTGGGTGTGTAGACATTTAGGAGTGTGATTTCCTCCTGATGTACACAACCCTTGATTAATAAAAAGTGGCCTTCACTATCCCTTGTAATGTTTTTCAACCTGAAGTCTATGTTGTCCGATAATAGTAAAGCCACCCAGGCTTTCTTGAAGGAGTTGTTTGCTTGCAGGATTGTTTTCCATCCTTTGACTTTGAGTCTGTGTTTGTTCTGGCTATTCAGATGTGTTTCTTGCAGGCAACAGAATTTTGGGTTGAGTCTCTGAATCCATTTTGCCAGTCTGTGTCTCTTAATTGGTGAATTCAGACCATTGACATTAAGGGAGATTATTGTTATGGGATTTTGAGCCATCTTTGTGCAAGGGTTTGTTGTGCTTGTAGGGGTTGTTCTTGTCTTACAATAGCCCCTTTAGTGCTTCTTTTAGGTTTTGTTTTGAGTCTATGAAGTTCCTGAGCTGTTGTTTATCCCCAAAGTAGTGTATGATTCCTTCTAGTTTGAATGAGAGTTTAGCCGGATAAAGTATTCTTGGTGAAGCGTTGATTTCATTGAGTTTTTTCACTATATCCCACCATTGCCTTCGAGCTTGGAGGGTTTCCTCTGATAGATCTGCTGTGAGCCTAAGGGGTGCTCCTTTGTATGCTATTTCCTTCATGGACCTTGCTGCTTGGAGTATTGTGTCTCTCTGGAAGATGTCCATCATTGTAACTGATATGTCTTGGGGTTTTTCTGTTAGGATCTCTTTTAGCTGGCACTCTTCGGGCACCTTGAATCTGGATGCCCGCATTGTCCAGCTGTGGGAAGTTTTCCGCAATGATTTTTTTGACTGTGTCTTTTTCGTTGGGGTTGGTTCCCTGTGGTTCTGGTAGTCCAATGATTCTAATGTTGTTCCTCTTGAATTCATCCCCTAGGACTCTAATTCTGGCTAGAGCTATTTTGAGGTCTCTTGGCATGGTTTGTTGTTGCCTGTAGGCCTCTTGCAGCTCATCTTCAAGCATACTGATTCTATCTTCGGCTGCAGTCATCCTATTGTTGAGGGCAGCCAGAGGGTTTTTGATTTCATGTATGGAATTCTTCATTTCTTTTTGAAGGTTTTTTTTATTTCTGCTCTCATTTCTTCCCGTATTTTGTCGGCTGTCTGTTGTATTGTTTCCGCCAGGTCTTCCTTGAAGTTTTCCATCTTTGCATTGAGTTCATTGAACATGTTGAGGATTTCAACTCTGAATTCTTTCTCAGAGAGGTCAAGTTTGTAGGAAGCACCCATTGAGGTTTCCGGACTCCTTTGATCGTCCTCTAGTTGCAATGGGGATTTTCGCTGTTTCTTCATGTTGTTTGTGGTGGTATGAAAGAGGGCCCTTGAAGATGAGTATCCCTGTCTCCTTTTGTTGTGAAAAAGGATTGTGGATAGGCTCAGTTAATAGTGGTTACCTTTTAACTTGCTGTTTGTAGAACCTGATCTCCTACTGAGATGTTTCCTTCAATCCTTATGTGAAGTGTTTTGCATTTTTGTCCTACTGCTTGTGAATAGCTAGGATGTTAGTCTTGGATAGGATGTCCAGGAAACTACCTGCCGCCGCGTTAGTGGCTGCCGGCTGGCAATGAGGCCACGCCCACTTTTCTTAGGCCACGCCCCTGGCGGTTAGGCCACGCCTCTTTCCCACAACCCGACAGCCGTCAACGGGCTGGGGGTGGTGTGCCGGCCAGTCAGCCGGCAGTCCGGAGGGGAGGGAAGCCCGGGGTGCTCAGGGCCGCGGAGCAGGCTGGGTCTGGAAGGGCAGGTCGAGGGAGCGTCACAGACCTTTGCAGGAAGACAGGACGGCGGCGGCGCTTGGGGTCGGCGTGCCGGCCACTCGGCCGGCAGTCGGGAGGGGAGGGAAGCCCGGGGTCTCTAATAGACTCTAAACAGTCTTATTTTATGTTTACTTGTTGCACATTTGCACTCAAAAATATATGTGAACTGTTCTATTCTTTTCTGCTATGTTAATACTCCTCGGTGCTTATTTGAAAATCCTTTGTAGCCTGAAACCTATTTTACTTGGGCACCTAACCCATCCTTGGGGTTCTTGTTAGCAGTATTCCTTCCCATATGGACATTCCTATAATATTTTAGAGAACTTAAAATTGAAAAAAATAAATAATCATATAGAAATATTTATCTTTTTGTTGTACTTTCTCTATTCTTAACGGCTCAACTTACTTCCTGCAATATTTTCCTTTTTGCCTGGTGATTGTCCTTTATCATTTTTGAAAGAATATTCTAGTGAAGAATTATTTTAATATATGTTAAATTTATTTTAGCTTCATTTCTAAAATTTATTTTTTACTGTATATGGGTTGCACTGCACTGTAGCACTGTCATCCCATTGTTCATCAATTTGCATGAGCGGGCACTAGTAACATCTCCATTGTGAGTCTTGTTGTTACTATTTTTGGCATATCGAATGCACAATTGGTAGCTTTCCAGGCTCTACCGTGTGGGTGGAATTCTCTTGGTAGCTTGCCAGGCTCTCTGAAAGGGATGGAGGAATCGAACTTGGGTTGGCAGCGTATAAGGCAAACGACTGTATATGGGGTCTGGAGCGATAGCACAGTGGGTAGGGCTTTTGCCTTGAATGCGGCCGACACGAGTTCAATTCCTCTGTTCGTCTTGGAGAGCCTGGGAAGCTACCGAGTGTATTTCACCCACATGCCAGAGCTTGGCAAGCTACCCGTGGTGTATTCTATATGCCAAAAACAACAACAATAAGTCTCACAGTGGAAACTTTACTGGTACCCGCTGGAGCAAATCAATGCACAAAAGGAATACAGTGCTACCTTGCTACAGTGCTACTGTATATGAAATTCATGTGGGCAGTTAACTTAAAAGCATTATCTTGCCTCCATGATCTTTGATGATATTTACATTCATTTGAACTTTTGCTTCCTCGTGTGAAATTAGCTTTGTCTAATTTCAAAACATGTTTTATTACCTAAGCTTTTTTGTGAAAGTAGGATCTCAAAATCAGTTCTCATGTGGTCAAAAGGATACTAAAGGATTCTCAAAATCATTTCTCGTGGGATCTAAAGGATACTTCTGGTCTTTGCTAGTCAGGGCATACAGTTCAATGCTTTGGTTTGAGGATGGATGCTATGCTGCTTCAGCACATATTTGGAGACCAGGACCACTATGAGGGGTGCTGAGGGACTATAAGACTACAATTAGGGATGCTTATAGGACCATGTACTACTAATGATAAAACCAAGGTCCAAAGCATGCAAAGCATGTGCCACGAAACGTGTGCTATCTCCCAGGCCCCTATTTTTTGCTTTAATGGTTCATTTAACTTTCATGTTCAAATGTTAGTTAAGCTTATCTATTTGAAAACAGACTGAGTGTTTTGATACCCATATTTTTCTTTACCAAGTTTTGTTCCCAATTGATACAGTAGGAATGGAAGGGTAAAGAACCAGGTAAATTAAGTCTGTCACTTTAAATCTTGTCCATAGAACAGGTAGCCAATCAGAATAGATAATGGGATGACTAGGGGTATTGAGGGTTTGTGGCAGTAGATAAAAGGAGACCCTGGCCCCATGACACTCTTTGGGATCTCTGAATTTTCTCCTTTCTTACCTGACCTCCAGAACCAGATAGGGGGGCATGCCCAGACAGTTGGTCGAGTACAAGCAGGGCACTTAGATGCTTACAGTGGAAGAAAACAGACAGGAGGGGGTATGGTGCCACCAGCAGGTCAACCTTTACTTGCGGGGTGAATGCATCAGCAGCCTGATGGTGCCTTTAGGCTTCCTGGTACCCCAAAACAGCTGCTGTGCCTTTGGCCAGATCCCAACAACTTGGGATCACATTTACCAAGAAATTAAATGGCCAAAAGTTAGGTATGTGGGAGCCACGCCCACAAACCACCTCCAGCTCAGCTATACCAGCTCATTTATTCGTCTTATTTTAGAGACTCATAAATAAATCTTGAAAGAGATCAAAAGCCACAATTAATCTCGGACCTGCACATGCTGAACAGACTGGGGTAAATCTGAGGCGGGTGGGTCAGCCTGGAGCCTGCCCAAGCTGAGCCCCCAGTGGCTGCTTGCTCCCACACTAAAATCACTGCCATGCCCCTGGTCTGACTCCACCATCTCAGGACGGATCTTACCAAGATAATCTGGTGAAAATTTCGGTATGCAGGTTTTGTCACTAAAATATCTAGACTTTCTCGGGGTCAGGATAGGCTCTTCCCCCCACCTTCCTGTACTTTCGAAAGCCTCAACAGTCACATGCACGCCCCAATGCTGACAGCCAATTGAAAAGTTACTCCAGGCTTCTCGTCCCAATGAAAATACCGAATGCCCCAAACAAACACCATGACTTCTTAGCACCTATATTGCAAACTGTAATGCACAAAAGGAAAAGGAGAGAAAGCAAGAAGGAAAGGGAGGCTGGGAGTGGGGGTGGGGTGTTGGGGGATGTTGGTAGGGAAATATTGGTGGTGGGAAATGTACACTTGTGGAGGGATAGATCATTGTATGTCTGAAGCCCAATTATAAACAGCTTTGTAATAGTCTATCTCATGGATATTCAATTTAAAAAATTAAAAACAAAAAAAAACGAAAGAAAACAGACAGGAGTCGCATGCCCAGAAAAGCTCAGGCTCAGGCAGGGTTAAAATTCCCTTGTAGTGTTGTTATAGATTACATGAGTCCCACACACACAAATGGTCATGACCAGGAAAGACAGTAAAGTATGACAAGAATGAATGTAGTACAGTTATGAAGCCCAGAGAAAGGATTAGAGCACAAAGATCTTGCCACACGCACATGTGACCATCGCTGGATAGCAAGGAAAGCACACATGGCAAAGAGAGAGACGCAGGGACAGGACCTTACTGTTATTCATGAGAGGAAAGTAGACTGTGTAGAAGGATACGTGGATGTCATTCATGGGATTAAGCAGGTTCAAGTTCAAGAGGGGTGATAATCTTCATGGAGAAAGGAGAGACCTATTTTCATTTCTGATTCTGTTTATTAGGGTTCTCTCTCTTTGTGAGTCTTGCTAGTATTTTATCAATCTTGGTTAATTTCACAAAGAATCACTCTTGATTTCATTGAACTTTTGGATTGGTTTTGGTTTCTACGTCGTTAACTACTGCTCTATGTTTTATAACTGCTCTCCTCCCACCCGGTCTGGGCTCCTTCTATTGGCCATTTTCTAACATCTTAAGCTGCGAAGTCAAGTTATTTATGTGAGCTCTTTCTTCCTTCCGGAGAAATGCTTTCAGAGTTATAAATTTTCTACTTAACACTGTGTCCTACAAGTTCTTGTAGCTTATGTGTTTATTCTCATTTGTTTCCAGGAATATTTTGATTTCTTCCATGATTTCATTTCTGACCCAATTGTTGTGCAACATTGTTGCACATTGTTGAAATTTCAGATATTTGATTTGATTCTCCGTTTCTTTGTGTGATTAAATTCTATCTTCAGTGCATCATGGCCTGGGAATATAGCTAATACCTTGTCTATCTTCCTGGTTTTATTAAGATATGTTTTGTGGCCCAGCATGTGCTCTATCTTGGAAAATGTTCCATGTGCACTCGAAAAGAATGTGTATTCAATTTTTGCCGGGACGAAGAGACTTGTATACATCTATTATCTCTCTTTCTTCCATTTCTTCCTTCAAAGCAGTACTTCCTTGCTGGGTTTTAATCTTTTTATTCTATCAAGTGGTGATAAGGTGGTGTTGAAGTCTCCAACTATTAATGTGTTGCTACAAATGTCCCCTTGACATTGGCAGTTTTTGTAAGCATATTGCTGTCTCCTCATTTGTGCATATAAGTTTAACAGTGTAATTTCCTCTCAATTATTAAAAATTGTGCTTCCCTGTTGCTTCTAATATTTTTCAGCCTGACATCTATGTTGTCAGATACTAGCATGGGCATCCTAGCTTTTTTGAGGGAGGTTTTTTGCTTGCAGGATTGTTTTTCATCCTTTGACTGTGGATCTGTGTTTACTCTGACAGTTCAGATGTGCTTCTTGTAGGCAGCAGACTATTAGATTTAGTTTTTTAATTCATTTTACCATTCTGTGTCTCTTAATTGGTGCATTTAGACTATTGACATGAGGTTTTGTGTCATCTTTCTGTAGAGGTTTGTTGTGCTTTTAGGGTTTCTTCTTGTCTTACAGTAGCCTCTTTAGTACATTTATCAAGGCTGGATTTGAGTCTATGAAGTTCCTGATCTGTTGATTGCCCATAAAATAATGTATTGGTTATTTGAGTTTGAATGAGAGGTTAGCCAGAGAAAGCATACGTGGTGAGGTGTTCAATTCATTGAGTTTTTTTTGTATATCACACCACTATCTTCAGGCTTGGATGCATTCCTCTGATAGGTTGGCTGCAAATCTAAGGGATATGCCTTTGTATATGATTTCCTACTTTGACATTGCTACTTACAGTATTGTGTCTGTATCTGCAATATTCATCGTTCTGATTATGATATAACTTGAAGTCTTTTTATTACAGTCTCTTTAGCTGGTACTCTTTGGGATTCTTAGATCGAGAGGCCTGCAATATCCAGTTCTTGGAACTTTTTAGCAATGATATATTTAACTGCTACTACTTCAGTGGGGTTGCTTCCATGTCCTTCTGGTACTGTGTTGATTCTTTTGATGTTCCTCCTGAATTCATGCCTGTGTCTCTTATTCGCACATGAGCTATTTTGAGGTCTTTCTCCACTACATGCTGTTACCTGTATGCTTTCTGAAGCTCATCTTCAAGCTCACTGATTCTGTCTTCAACTGCTGTTATTTTAATGTTGAGAGTACCCACGGAGTTTTTTATTTCATCTACCAACTTCTTTAGTAGTAATAATCAATTTGTAGCTTTCGTATTTCTGCTCTCATTACTTCCTGTATTTTATTGGCTGTCCATTCCACTGTTTCTTTCATGACTTGTATCACTTGTTGTCCTGTTGATCTTCAATTTGCTCGAACGGGTGCCAGTAACACCTCCATTTGTCCCTGTCGAGTGCTACTGCAGACCAGTGATATCTGCTTGCTCCAGGAACAGGACGGGCCTCAAATCATTCATTCAGGGATTTGATGAAGAAATCTGATCATCTAGTTAGTGGGTGGCCACGAGGTCTTCTGACGTCCCATGGAATCCAGTTAGTAACAGCTCTAGTCCAGCGGTCATCTCTGAATCGCATTACATGACCGGCCCATTTGATTTTTTTAATTAGCTTATTTTTAATTATAGAGTCATCGTGAGGGTACAGTTACAGATCCATACATATTTGTGCTCATGTTTCCCCCATACAAAGTTCGATAAACCATCCCTTCACCAGTGCCCATTCTCCACCACCAGTAAACCCAACATCCCTCCCCCCCTCCCCAGACCCGTCTCCCCCCACCCCACCCTGCCACTTTGGCAGGGAATTCCCTTTTGTTCTCTCTCTCTGATTAGGTGTTGTGGTTTGCAATAAAGGTGTTGAGTGGCCATTGTGTTCAGTCTCTAGTCTGTATTCGGCCCGCATCACCCTTCCCCCACATGACCTCCAACCACATTTTACTTGGTGGTCCCTTCCCTGAGTTACCCAGAATGAGAGACCAGCCTCCAAGCCATGGAGACAATCTCCTGGTACTTATTTCTACTATTCTTGGGCGTTAGTCTTATAGTCTATTATTCTATATTCCACAGATGAGTGCAATCTTTCTATGTCTGTCTCTCTCTTTCTGACTCATTTCACTTAGCATAATACTTTCCATGTTGATCCACTTATATGCAAACGTCATGACCTCATTTTTTCTAACAGCTGCATAGTATTCCATTGTATAGATGTACCAGAGTTTCTTCAACCAGTCATCTGTTCTAGGGCACTCGGGTTTTTTCCAGATTCTGGCTATTGTAAACAGTGCTGCGGTGAACATGTAAGTGCATATGTCACTTCGACTATACTTTTTGGCTTTTCTGGGATATATTCCCAGCAGTGGTATTGCTGGGTCAAATGGGAGCTCAACCTCTAGTTCTGTGAGAATCGTCCATACTATTTTCCAAAAGGGCTGAACTAGCCGGCATTCCCATCCGCAGTGTAGAAGGGTCCCTTTCTCCCCACATCCTCTCCAACAGCGGTTGCTTTTGTTCTTTTGGATGTGTGTTAGTCTCTGTGGTGTGAGGTGATATCTCATGGTTGTTTTGATCTGCATCTCTCTGACGATTAGTGATGTAGAGCACTTTTTCATGTGCCTTTTGGCCATTCGTATCTCTTCCTTGGTAAAGTTTCTGTTCATTTCTTCGCCCCATTTTTTGATGGGGTTGGATGTTTTCTTCTTGTAGAGTTCAACCAGTGCTTTATATACCATTGATATTAACCCCTTATCTGATGGGTATTGTGTAAATATCCTTTCCCATTCTGTAGATAGTCTTTGTATTCTGGTCACTGTATTTTTTGCGGTGCAGAAGCTTTTTTAGTTTAATGTAGTCCCATTTGTTGATTTCTGTTTTTACTAGATTGTTTAGTTCCGTGTCATCTTTGAAGATAACTTTATCTTCAATATCGTAGAGGGTTTTGCCGACCTTGTCTTCAATGTACCTTATGATTTGTGGTCTGATGTTGAGGTCTTTAATCCATTTTGATCTGACTTTTGTGCATGGTGTCAGGTCGAGTTCTAAGCCCATTTTTTTGCATGTGGTTGTCCAGTTGTGCCAGCACCATTTGTTAAAGAGGCTTTCCTTGCTCCACTTCACATCTCTTGCTCCTTTATCAAAGATTAGATGATCACACATTTGAGGTTGTGTGTGGGGATATTCCACCCTGTTCCATTGGTCTGCAGCTCTGCCTTTGTTCCAGTACCATGCTGTTTTAATTGTTACCGCTTTGTAGTACAGTTTAAGGTTGGGGAGGGTGATGCCTCCCATCGTCTTTTTCCCAAGAATTGTTTTAGCTATCCGTGGGCGTTTATTGTTCCATATAAATTTCAGGATTGCTTGTTCCGCTTCTTTGAAGAATGCCATGGGTATCCCTATAGGGATCATGTTAAATCTGTATAATGCTTTTGGGAGTATTGCCATTTTGACAATGGTTATTCTCCCTATCCATGAGCAGGGGATATGTTTCCATTTCCTCATGTCCTCTTTTATTTCAAGGAGTAGAGTTTTATAGTTTTCTTTGTAAAGGTCCTTTACTTCTTTAGTTAGGCTGATTCCAAGATATTTGATTTTCTGGGGCACAATTTTGAATGGGATTGCTTTTTTCATGTCCCTTTCCTCTGTCTCATTGTTTGCATATAGGAAGGCCATGGATTTTTGGGTATTGATTTTATAGCCTGCGACTTTACTGTACAGGTCAATTGTTTCTAAGAGTTTCTTACTAGAGCTTTTAGGTTTCTCTAGGTATAGCATCATATCGTCTGCGAAAAGTGAGAGCTTGATTTCTTCCTTTCGCTCTGAATCCCCTTAATATCTTTTTCTTGCCTGATGGCTATTGCTAATACTTCCAATACTATATTAAATAGAAGTGGTGAGAGTGGGCATGTTGGATCTAGTCAAATTCTTTCTCTGCATCTATTGATATGATCATATGGTTTTTATCTTTACTTTTGTTGATGTGATGGATTATGTTGATTGATTTCCGAATGTTAAACCATCCTTGCATCCCCGGGATGAATCCCACTTGGTCATGGTTTATGATCTTTTTGATGAGTTGTTGGATTCTATTTGCTAGTATTTTGTTGAGGATCTGAGCATCGGTGTTCATCAAGGATATTGGTCTATAGTTTTCTTTGTTAGTGGTGTCTTTGTTTGCTTTTGGTATTAGGGAGATATGTGCCTCATAGAAAGTGGTCGGAATGGTTCCTGTCTTTTCAATTTCCTGGAAAAGCTTGAGGAGAACTGACAAAAAGTCTTCTTTAAATGTTTGGAAGAATTCGCCAGTGAATCCGTCTGGACCTGGGCTTTTGTTTTTGGGGAGAGTTTTGATTACAGTTTCGATTTCCTTAATATTTATGGGCCTATTGTGGTATTTCACGTCTTCTAGGCTCAGTCTTGGGAGATTGTAGGAGTCAAGGAATTCGTCCATTTCTTTTAGGTTCTCTTGCTTCGTGGCATACAGACTTTCAAAGTAGTCTCTGATGATCCTTCGAATCTCCTTGGTTTCTGTTGTGATGTCCCCCTTTTCATTTCTGATTCGGTTTATTAGGGTTTTCTCTTTTTCTTTCTTTGTGAGTCTTGCTAGCGGTTTATCAATCTTATTTATTTTCTCGAAGAACCAGCTCTTTGTTTCATTGATCTTACGGATTGTTTTTCCGGGTTTCCATATCGTTAATTTCTGCTCTAAGTTTTATTATTTCTTTCCTTCGATCTGGTTTGGGTTGCTTTTGCTGGTCCTCTTCTAAGATCTTGAGCTGCGAAGTCAAGCTATCAATATAGGCCCTTTCTTCCTTTCTGAGGAAGGCTTGCAGAGCTATAAATTTTCCCCTTAACACAGCTTTAGCTGCGTCCCATAGGTTCTGGTAGCTTGTGTCTTCATTCTCATTTGTTTCGAGGTATCTCTTAATTTCTTTCTTGATTTCCTCCATGACCCACTCATTGTTCAATAGTGAGTTGTTTAATTTCCAAGTGTTTGATTTGGTTCTCCGCGTCTGTGCATGATTAACTTCCATCTTCAGTGCATCATGGTCTGAAAAGATAGTTGATACAATTTCTATCTTCCCAATTCTATTAAGGTATAATTTGTGGCCCAGAACATGGTCTATTTTGGAAAATGTTCTGTGTGCGCTGCAAAAGAATGTGTATTCTTTCTTTTTGGGGTATATAGCCCTATTAGCCCTGTCTCCTCCATTTCTTCCTTCAGGGCCATCGTTTCCTTGCTGAGTGTTGTTCTTGTCGATCTATCCAGAGGTGATAAGGCAGTGTTGAAATCTCCAACTACTATCGTGGCGCTAGTTATGTCCTCCTTAAAGGAGTTCTTTTAAGTATTTAGCTGGTCGTTCATTTGGTGCGTATACGTTTAGGAGTGTGATTTCTTCCTGTTGTATATATCCCTTGGTGAATATAAAATGACCTTTGCTGTCCCTTCTGATCTTTTTCAGCCTGAAATCTATGCTATTGGATACTAGTATGGCCACCCCCGCCTTTTTTTTGAGGGGGCTGTTTGCTTGCAGGATTGTTTTCCATCCTTTGATTTTGAGTCTGTGTTTGTTCTGACTATTCAGATGTGTTTCTTGTAGGCAGCAGAAAGTTGGGTTTAGTTTCCGAATCCATTTTGCCACTCTGTGCCTCTTGATTGGTGCATTTAGCCCGTTAACATTAAGAGAAATTATTGTCATGGGATTTTGTGCCATTTTTCTGTAGGGTTTGTTGATCTTATAGGTCTTTTTCCTTGTCTTATAGTAGCCCTTTGAGTCCTTCTTTTAAATTTGGTCTTGAGTCTATGAAGTTCCTGAGCTGTTGCTTGTCCATGAAATAGTGTATGGTTCCTTCAAGTTTAACTGAGAGTTTAGCCGGGTAGAGTATTCTTGGTGAGGCATTCATTTCATGAAGTTTTTTCACTATATCCCACCATTGTCTTCGGGCTTGGAGGGTTTCTTCTGATAGGTCTGCTGTGAATCTAAGGGGTGCTCCTTTGTATATGATCTCCTTCTTTGATCTTGCTGCTTGCAGTATTGTGTCTCCATCATTCTGACTATGATATGCCTTGGGGATTTTCTATTTGGGTCCCTTTTAGCTGGCACCCTTCAGACTCCTTGTATCTGGATGTCTGCATTCTCTAGCTCTAGGAATTTTTTAGCAATGATGTCTTTAATGGTGCTTTTTTCATTGGGATTGGTTCCGTGTGGTTCCGGCACTCCCATGATTCTTATGTTGTTTCTCCTGAGGTCATCCCCTAGGACTCTAACTCGCTCTAGAGCCATTTTGAGGTCTTTTGCCATTATTTGTTGTTGCCTATATGCTTTGTGCAGCTCATCTTCAAGCTCACTGATTCTGTCTTCGGCTGTAGTCATTCTACTACTGAGGGCTCCTATGGAGTTTTTAATTTCGTCTACTGATTCTTTTAGTTGTGTGACTTCTGTTCGTAGCTTTGAAATTTCTGCTCTCATTTCTTCCTGGATTATCTCGGTGGAGCGTTCCAATGCTGCATCCATATCCTCCCTTAATTTATTGGATGTTCGTTCCATAGTTTCTTTGAGTTCGTGAACCATCCTCACAATTTCCTCTCTGAATTCTTTATCTGAGAGGAGGATGTATTTCTGGGAGGTTGCTGCTGAGGTTAGTGAGATGTTTTATTGGTTCTCTCCTGGTGGTGGGGATTTTCTCTGTTTCTTCATGTTGTTATGGGCTTTACTATCTGGAGCTCTCCTTAGCTTGGGAGGGACCTCAACTGAAGATTTTGGGCTATGCTCCTTTGACAAAGGACTTTTGTGTGCAAGTTGATGTGTTCATTGACAGTTTCGTGAAGTTAGGATAGGCTGGGTTAGTTGAGCATTAACATAAGGTAACTAAGATGATCAGGGAGTTCTTCGGAAGAATGAATTCTATCAATTGTGGCCAAAGGACAATGCATGGAATGGTAAAAAAAAATAACTGCGGCCGCTCTGGAAAGAGGCCACGCCCTCTTTAGGCCACGCCCCCTAAGATGAGGAAACGCCCCTAACCAGCGGAGTGGGTATTGGTCAGGAATTGACGGCGGCAGGCTCTCCAAGGGATTGCCTATTTACCTGCAGGGTGGAGATTGGTCAGGAATTGACGGCGGCGGCGGAAAGGTGTCAGGCGGGGGCTTCAGGACAAGCCCCAAGCTGAGGCGGGCAGGGGGCCGGGAGGGGGCTTCTCTGCGCTGAGGCAGGCTCTCCAAGGGATTGCCTATTTATCTGCAGGGTGGAGATTGGTCAGGATCTGATGGCGGTGGTGGAAAGGTGCACCCATCTGATTTTTGATGCCTTGGCAAACAAGACAGCGTCCCTGATTCTTGACTGTCGATGGAGGTCAGAACTACGTATTCCTTCTCTCACTTGAGTGATATGTGATACTCCTAGCATAGCTCTTTCGATTCCTCTTTAGGATACCCTAATAGCGTTCTCATCCTGTTTGCATAGGACCCAGGTCTCTGAGGCATATGTTAGTGCAGGAAGAATGGTGGAATCGAAAAGATGTGCCCAGAGATGGAGGTTCTTCGTTCCCTTAACCACTTCTTCGACGCTCTTGAAGGTATTCCAAGCTGCTCTCTTCCTCCTGCACAGTTCTGGCACCAAGTCATTCCTCATGTTGATTTCTCGACCCAGGGTCACGTAACGGCTACATTAGGAGATTGTCGTTCCATTGAGAGCAAATGGAGCTCCATGGACTAGTTCGTTTATCATGACCATCGTCTTGTTTAGATTCAGCTGCAGACCGACCTTTCCACACTCTTGGGAGAAAGGTCTGCAAAATTTAAGTCTAAGAAGGCAACTCCCAGAATGACCACCAACTGGGAGCTCTTTGGCACTATTGCAACAATGTGGGAAGATGCCGTCCTTGACAACATTGACGAGAAATACTATCGACTGGTTCATCACCTCCATGACTGTGCGAAGAATGCCGAGAGTGAGAAAGCCACAAACAGACGTCTGTCTTCAAAAACTCTGGAGCCCATTCATCAGCATGGTTTGGCGCTAGCCTCAGGCAACCACAAGCTAAAGTCAGAGCTCACAAAGCTGTGCAGAGAAGCAATAAAGGAAGACCTCAAAGAAAGAAGAGCAGCAGTGTTGGCCAGTACAGCAGAATCCGGGAAAAGTATTCGCAACGCTCGCCTATCCTTTGTCAACTACAAGACCAAGATGACTGCCCTCCAACGTCCCGATAGATCTATCACATCTTCCAGAAAGGCAATGGAGAGGATTATTCACGACTTGTACTCGGATCTCTTTGACAGCATTGTCCACCTGCCCACATACCAAATTCCACAGGATGGATATATCATTCCCAAAGTCTTCCCTTCTGAAATACGACATGCCATTTCATTGGTAAGATGCGTACAGCACCTGGTCCGGACAAGGTCAGAACTGAACACCTGAAGAATCTGCTGCCACTATTCATCAATACACTGGCTCAACTCTTCACACACTACCTGTCTGAATGCAAGGTTCCGTCTCAGTGGAAAACCAGTAGGACCGTTCTGTTGTACAAGAAGGGAGACATCCAGGACATTGGCAACTATCGCCCAATCTGCATGCTGTCTGTCATATACAAGCTGTTAACTCGTGTAATCCTGAATAGAATAGGCAGAACACTAGACAAAGGACAACCATGCAAGCAAGCCGAGTTCCGAAGGGAATTCAGCAGGATAGACCATATCCACACTCATTGTGGATGAAACTCATTGAAATTTCGCGAGAGTTCAAGATGCCGCTCTGTCTAACATTCATCGACTTAAAGAAGGCCTTCAATTCTGTTGAGACTGAAGCAGTTATCGAAGCCCTAGCCAAACAGGGCATTCAAACTCAGTATATCAAAATCCTCCTCGAGCTTATTGTGGATTCACCACCAGGATCTCACCATTCTACAAGGATGTGATCATTTATGTAAAGACAGGGGTGTGGCAGGGTGATACCATTTCACCGAAACTCTTCAGTGCCACCCTTGAGAATATCATTAGACGACTGGAATGGGAAGGAATGAGAGTGAAGATAGGCGGTCAGCAATTACACCCCCTTCGCTTTGCTGATGACATTGTTCTCATAACACCAAACATTAGCCAAGCGGCACAAATGCTGGCCGACTTCGACTACGAGTTTCTTTCATACCCTCCTTTAATTTACTAGATATTTGTTCCACTGTTTGTTTGAGCTCATCAAATATCCTTAACATTTCATCTCTGAATTATTTATCAGAGAAATTTCTTCTGTGGGTATTCCTTGTTGAGTGTTCAGGACTCTTTTCATCATGCATGCCTCATGTTAGGGATTTGCGCTGTTTCTTCATGTTGCTGTAGTAGTATGGAGGTGGTTTCTTCCAGTTCACTATCAGTGTCCCCCTCTCGCTGTGAGAAAGGATTCTGTATAAACTTGGTCAATGGTGGTTTTCATTTCCCCCTTCTAGAATACTAACTTCCTATTTGTGTTTTTTCTTTGTGATTTTATTGAGGCCTCTAGTGAAGCTTCAGGGGATGTGTTCTTCTTTATTAGGCTTGTTCAGATTCTTGCATTTATTGATTCAATTTAAAAAAAAAACAAACTTTTAATCTTCTGAGTTTTGTATGAAACCATTTCATACAATTCTTTTTTTTTTCTTTTTGGGTCACACCCAGCGATGCTCAGGGGTTACTCCTGGATTTGCACTCAGGAATTATTCTTGGCGGTGCTTGGGGGACCATATGGGATGCCAGGGATCGAACCCAGGTCGGCCGAATGCAAGGCAAACACCTTACCCGCTGTGCTATCGCTCTGGCCCCTCATACAATTCTTAAGAACCCACCAATTCAAAAATTTGTTTCACTATAACATAGTTATGATCACTAAAAATATTTTTCTCCATAACACTTACTATCTTTCCCTCTGAGAATTTCTGAACAAATAACATTAGGCCCTATTTTTCCTTCTTGGGTTACACCCGGCGATGCTAAGGGGTTACTCCTGACTTTGCACTCAGGAATTACTCCTAGCAGTGCTTGGGGAAGCATATGGGATGCTGGGAATCGAACCCGGTCAGCCGTGTGCGAGGCAAATGCCCTACCCGCTGTGCTATCACTCTAGCCCCTCATTAGACCTTTGTTTCCAACAATTCACGCAACTTTTCTTCTTTTCCTTTTTCCTTTTCTTTTGATTGTATGATTTATATTGCCTTACCTCTATGATACTGAGTGTTTTCAGTGAATGTATAATTATAAATACTGTATTTTTCTGTTATAAAATTTCATTTCATTATTTTAGTAACTTCTAATTCTCTGCTAAGACTCCTTTTAAAAATTTTAAGAAGATGCTCTGGCACCCTATTCAGGTACCAGCCTGGGTTGGGGCTCCTGCCAGTGGCCATGTTTTTTCCCGGTTCCCAGAAAAGCCAGTTTTAACCCTTGGTCTTCGGGAGATGGGAAATGAGGGACACCACGCCACAACCAAAGCTGAATCGTTCCACACATTCTCTGCCACCCAATTCAGGTACCAGCCCGGGTCGAGGCTCCTGCCCGGGGCCACGTTTTTATCCAGTAGCCAGGAAAATTGGTTTTCACGCACGGTCTTTGGGGGACGGGAATTGAGAGACACCATGCTGCATCCAAAGCTGAATCATTCTGCACACTGCATGCCACCTTGCTCAGGTACCAGCCCAGTTTGGCTCCTGCCCAGGGCTGAGTTTTTTCCCGGTTCCCAGAAAAGCCTGTTTTCTCCCTTGGTCTTTGGGGGACGGGAATTGAGGAACACCGCGCCACATCCAAAGCTGAATCATTCTGTGGCCGCGAGTTAATCTCTTCCTTCCATATCCCACAAGAACTGGAAGTTACCCTCTTAGCTGGAACTTTCACCAGGTTAGCTTAATCAACAGAAACACATTCGCCAATAACTCATTAAGCCCATCTAAATTAATATTGCATCATAAACAGAATAGTATCAGTGACTGTGAAGGGATGAGCCATATAGGTCAAAATGGTAAAGCAACAAAGATCCCCAAGCTTACTTGTTGAAGAGGCTAGCCCATAATACCCCAACAGCAATGAAGTGATATACAACCACTCTCACAAGAAATTTATTTATTTATTTATTTATTTTACTTTCACTTTACTTTGATTACATTCAATATTTCAACAAAAAATTCACTATTATTGATTTGGAGTTCCTCCCCCCTAAAGTCAACCTGCTGAAAAGAAAGCATTTGGTAATTTGTTTTCCACTGCTGAGAATGAAGAGATATGAGGTCAGGAGGCCGCACTAGCAGCCGCACAGTTTTGGATATCTGTATTTCAGTATTTTAGTGCCTAAGTCCAGAGAAATATCTGCCAGAAGTCGCAACATTATGAGCTTGTATCTCTCGGATACTTTATATTCCACATATAAGTGCGATCTTTCTATGTCTGTCTCTTTCTTTCTGACTCATTTCACTCAGCATGATACTTTCCATGTTGATTCACTTATATGCAAATTTCATGACTTCATGTTTTCTGACAGCTACATAGTATTCCATTGTGTAAATATACCAGAGTTTCTTTAACCAATCATCTCTTTTTGGGCACTCTGGGTTTTTCCATATTGTGGCTATTGTAAACAGAGCAGCAATGAACATGGAATGCAGATGTCATCTCTACTATACCTTTTTGCCTCTCTGGGATATATTCCCAGGAGTGGTATTGCTGGGTCAAATGGGAGCTCAATTTCTAACTTTTTGAGAATCGTCCATATTGTTTTCCAAAAGGGCTGAACGAGTCGGCATTCCCACCAGCAGTGAAGGAGAGTCCCTTTCTCCCCACATCCACGCCAACACTGGTTGCTTTTGTTATTTGGGATGTGGGCCAGTCTCTGTGGTGTAAGATGATCTCTCATTGTTGTTTTGATCTGCATCTCCCTGATGATTAGTGATGTTGAACATTTTCTCATGTGCCTCTGAGCCATTCGGATTTCTTCTTTGGGAAAGTTTCTGTTCATTTCATCACCCCATTTTTTGATTGGGTTGGCAGTTTTATTTTTGTGGAGTTCAACCAGTGCATTGTATATCCTTGTTATCAACTCTTTATCAGGTGGGTACTGCCTAAATATCCTTTCCCATTCTGTAGATTGTCTTTATATTTTGGTCACTGTTTCTTTTGAGGTGCAGAAGCTTCTTAGTTTGAGATAGTCCCATTTATTTATCTTTGTTTTCACTTGCTTGGCCAGTGGCGGGTCTGACAAGAAATTTAGAAGTCAGCTACTGAGGATGTTTAGGAAACTAAAAGAAACAATGGGAGCAATACCAATAAAATACAAGAAGATTTGAAGGTAGAGATATGGAAAATACAAACGGAAATGTCAAACGTAAAAAACCTGGTAGGCGAATTATAAATCTCACTGGACGGCCTAAACAGCAGAGTAATAGCTGCTGAGGACAGAATTATTGAGCCCAAAAATGAAGTCCAGAGACTCTCTAGAAAACAACAGAAAATGGAAAAGAGACTGACGATTCGGGAACAGATGGCAAGAGGAGATCATCATGAAGCCAAGAGGAATACTATAAGAATTATTGGAGTCCCAGAGTGACAGAAAGAAAACCCTGATGAAGAAGAAACTGTCAAACACAGCATTGCTACGATGTTCCCAGAGCTGAAGAAAACATCCGACCACAATCAGGAGGCCCAAGGGTACCAGGTAGAAGAAATTCAAATAAAAATACCCCAAGACACATCCTGATCAAAATGATCAAAACCTTAAATAGAGATAAAATCCTGATAGCAGCAAGATTTAAGAAAGAATTTGCCTATAAAGGAGCATCCTTAAGATTAATAGCCGAATTTTCTGATGAAACCCTCACAGCCCGAAAACAGTGGTGGGATATAGTGAAAAAACTCAATGAAATAGATGTGTCACCAAAAATACTTCATACAGCTAGACTCTCATTCATGACAGAAGGAACAGCACACAGTTTCACAGATAAGCAAGAGCTCAGGAACTTCATCGACTCAAAACCATGGTTATAAGAACAACTGAATGGGCTACTTTTAGGCATGACAGGACCCTCAAGTACACCAAACTTCAGCAGAAAAATGGGACAAAACCCCATAACAATAATCTCTCTCAACATCAGTGGGTTAAAGGCACCAATTAAAAGACACAGAGTGGCAAGATGGATTAGAAAATTGAACCCAACATTCTGCTGCCTGCAAGAAAAATATCTCAACAGTCAGAACAAACACAGGCTCAAAGCCAAAGGCTGGAAAACAATCCTACATGCGAATATCTCCCATAAAAAGGCTGGTGTAGCCATATTAGTATCAGACCACATTGATTTCAGACTGAAGAAAGTCACAAGAGACAGTGAAGGTCATTTATTATTGATAAAGGGATCTGTTCAACAGGAAGAACTAACAATACTAAATATATATGCACCTAATGAAGGACCAGCAAAGTACTTAAAACAACTACTCATAGACTTGAAGAAAGACTTCGATAGCAACACAATACTAGTAGGAGAATTCAACACCACTTTATCACCTCTTGATTCATCAACCAGACTCAAGCTTAGCAAGGACATACAGCATCTGAGGGAAGAAATGGAAGAAAGGGATTTAGTAGATATATACAGGACACTTCATCCTCAATAAGCTGAAAATACTTTCTTCTCAAGTGTGCATGGAACATTCTCCAAGATAGACCACATCTGAACCGCAAAACATACCTACATAATATTAAGACGATTGAGATTGTATCAACGATCTTCTCAATCAGGATGCGGTGAAATAAGAAATAAATCACACACACAAAGAGAAAATGAAGTTAAACACCTGGAATTTAAAGAGCTCAATATTGGACAATGAGTGGCTTAGAAATGAAATCAAAGTGGAAATCAAAAGATTCCTGGAAACAAACGACAATAAGGACACGAGTTACCAAAACCTATGGGACAGAGCAAAAGCTTTGTTAAGAGGAAAGTTCATTACTCTACAAGCATTCCTCAGGATGGAGGAGTGAGCCCATACCTAACCTAACCTCACAGCTTAAGAGCTTGGAGAATGACCAATAAAAGGAGCCCAATCCCAACAGGAGGAAGGAAATAATAAAACACAGAGTAGAAATTTATGAGATGGAATCCAAAAAACTATCCGAAAGATAAATGAAACCAAGATCTGGTTCTTTGATACAAAAATAAAAAATATCGATAAACCTCTAGCAAGACTCACAAAGAAAGGGAGAGAGAAAACCCTAATTAGCCAAATTAGAAATAAAAAGGGGGACATTGCAACAGAAACTACAGAAAGTCAAGGATCCTCAGAGATTACTTTGAGAATCTTTATGCCACAAAACATGAAAACCTTGAGGAAATGAATAAATTCCTAGACTCCTATAGCCTCCCAAGGCTGAACCAAGAAGACCTGGAATACCTGAACAGACCTATCACCATCATGGAAATTGAAAATGTAATAAAAAGTCTCCCCAGGCACAAAAGTCCTGGCCCAGATGGATTTACTAGTGAATTCTTTCAAACCTTTAAAGAGGACTTACTCCCAATCCTCTTAAAACTTTTCCAGGAATTTGAAGCATCAAAAACACTCCAAACTGTGTCTGTGAAGCAAATATCAGCCTAATACCAAAAACAGACAAACATACCACAAAGAAAGAGAATTACAGACCGATATCCTTGATGAACACAGACGCAAAGATCCTCAACAAAACATTAGGAAATAGAATCCAACGACTCATCAAAAAGATCATACACCATGACCAAGTAGCATTCATCCCAGGAATGCAAGAATGGTTTAACATTCGCAAGTCAATCAACATAATTCATCATATTAATAAAAGAAATGATAAAAACCATATGATCATATCAATAGATGCAGAGAAACCATTTGATAAGATTCAGCACCCATTTATGATGTAAACTCAGCAGAATGGGCATCGAAGGAACTTTCCTCAATATAGTCAAAGCCATCCACCAAAAGCCCAAGGAAAGTATCATTTTCAATGGGGAAAAACTGAAAGCCTTCCCTCTAAGATCGGGCACAAGGCAAGGTTGCCCGCTTTTGCCACTCCTATTTAATATCATACTGGACATCCTGGCCATAGCAGTTAGAGAAGAAAAAGATATCAAGGGCTTACAGACAGGAAAGGAAGAGATCAAGTTATCATTATTTTCAGATGATATGATTCGATAATTGGAAAACCGTAAAGTCTCTACAGAAAAATCTCCTGGAAACAATAAGTCGATATCAAAATCAAAATCAACACCCAAAAAATCCATGGCTTTCTTATATACAAATAATGAAAGAGAAGAAAGAGATATTAAAAAATCAATCCCGTTCATAATAGTACCTCAGAAAATCAAGTACCTTGGCATCAGCTTAACCAAAGAGGTGAAGGAACTATACAAGGAAAATTACTAAACGCTACTTCATGAAATAAAGGAGGACAGTAGAAAATGTAGACACATCCCCTGCTCATGGATAGGGAGAATTAATATTATCAAAATGGCAATACTTCCCAAAGCACTATATAAATTTAATGCAGTCCCTATCAGGATACTCATGACATTTTTCAAAGAAATAGACAAAACGCTCCTGAAATTAATATGGAACAATAAACCCCCACGAATAGCTAAAGCAATCCTTGGAAAAAGAAGATGGGTGGCATCACCTTCCCCACCTTCAAACTCTACTACAAAGCAGTAGTAATTAAAACAGGATGGTATTGGGATAAAAACAGACCTGCAGACCAATGGAACAGAGTTGAATATCCTGTCACAGACTCCCAAATATATGACCACTTAAACTTTGTCAAAGGAGCAACAAATGCAAAGTGGAAAATGAAAGCCTCTTCAACCAGTGGTGCAGGGAAGACTGGATAGCTACCGGCAAAAAAATGAACCCTGACCTCTGTCTATTGCCAGGCATAAAAGTCACATCAAAATGGATTAAAGACTTCAATATCAGACATGAATCTATAAGGTTCATAGAAGAAAATGTAGGCAGAACTCTCTATGACATTGAAGCTAAAATCATCTTTAGAGACCACAGAGCACTGAACATGCAAGTGGATGCAAACATAAACAAATGGGACTACATCATACTAAGAAGATTCTGCACTTCAAAAGAAACAGTGACCAAAATACAGGAAGAGCCCACAGAATGGGAAAGAATATTTACCCAATACCCATCTAATAAGAGATCAATATCCAGGATATACAAGACACTTGTAAAATTGTATAAGGAAAAAACCTCCAACTCCATCAAAAAATGGGGAGAAGAAATGAACAGAAGTTTCATCAAAAAAATACAAATGGCCAAAAGGCATATAAAAATACATGCTCCACATCGCTGGTCATCAGGGAGATGCAAATCAAAACAACAATGAGATATCATATCACACCACAGAGACTGGCACACATTCAAAAGAACAAAAGCAACCAGTGCTGGCGTGGATGTGGGGAAAAAGGGACACTCCTTGACTTTTGGTGGGAATGCCGACTGGTCCAGCCGTTCTGGAATACAATATGGACAGTCCTTCAAAAACTAGAAATTGAGCTTCCATATGACCCCGGAATACCACTTCTGGGAATATATCCCGAGGATGAAAAAAAGCACAGTAGAAATGACATCTGTACATATATATTCATTGCAGCACTGTTCACAATAGCCAAAATCTGGAAACAACCCGAGTACCCTAAAACAGATGACTGGTTAAAGAAACTTTGGTACATCTACACAATGGAATACTATGTAGCTGTTAGGAGTGATGAAGTCATGAAATTTGCTTATAAATGTATAAGCATGGAGAGTATCATGCTAAGTGAAATGAGTCAGAAAGAGAGGGACAGACATAGAGGGACTGCACTCATTTGTGGAGTGTATGGTAGCATCACATGAGGCTGAAACCTTAGGGCAGTATATACAAGGGCCAGGGGGATTGCCCCATAGCTGGAAGACTGCTTCATGATTGGAGGGGAGAAAGCAGATGGAATAGATAAGGGGTCACTAAGAAAATGATGGTTGTAGGAATCAGTTGGGATGGGAGATGCATGCCGAAATTAGATAATGGACCAAACATGATGACCTCTAAGTGTCTGTGTTACAAGCTATAATGCCCAAAAGTAGAGAGAGAGTGTGGAGAATATTTTTTGCCATAGAGGCAGTGGGAGGGTGGGAAAGGGGGGGTATACCCGGGATATTGGTGGTGGGGAATGTGCACTGGTGGAGGGATGGGTGTTTGATCATTGTGAGATTTTAACCAAAACATGAAAGCTTGTAACTATCTCACGGTGATTCAATAAAATTTAAAAAATTTAAAAAAAACTTACAAAGTCACCATGAGTTAAAAAGTTACAGTTGTTCATGATTATATTTCAGTCATGCAATGTTCCAACATCTATCCCTTTACCAGTGTACATTTCCAAACAACAATATCCCCAATTTTCCACATTCAATTCCCCACACCCAATCTACTAGGACACTTCCTATTATGATACATAGTTTTTTTTTCTTACACTAGCTATTACTAAGGCGCTAGTCAAGATGGCAGGCAGTTCGCAGATGTTGGAGGGAACCACAACTATGGAAGGAAGTTTACAACGATAGTGGGATTGATGATGGAGCATCGTAATCTAAGTCTCAGCTATGAATAACTGTGTAACTAATGGTCATTTAAAGATAAAATAAAACTATACAATAGAGCGCAGGGCACGGAAATATACGCTTAATTAATACTTAATTAAGTGTACATTAAATATATTAATTAAGTGTATATTAAATATACACTTAAGTAAATCAATTAAAAGGACATGTAAAGGAATAAAGATAGATTTTAAGTATCTATAATCTGATAGTGGTTAAAATCTATATCATTTCAGGATTGACATATGATTTTATGTTCAATTTTGAGATTTTTTATTTCTTTCATGCAGTGTGATATTTACTGTAGAATGGATATTTTTATTTTATTTTTTTATTTTTTATTTTTTTTAAATTAATTTATTTTTAATTAGAGAATCACCGTGAGGGTACAGTTACAGATTTATACACTTTTGTGCTTATACTTCCCTCATACAAAGTTCGGGAACCCATCCCTTCACCAGTGCCCATTCTCCACCACCCGTAAACCCGGCGTCCCTCCCACCCTCCCCACTCCCATCTCCCCCCCACCACACCCTGCCACTGTGGCAGGGCATTCCCTTCTGTTCTCTCTCTCTAATTAGCTGTTGTGGTTTGCAATAAAGGTGTTGAGTGGCCGCTGTGCTCAGTCTCTAGCCCTCATTCAGCCCGCAACTCCCTTCCCCCACATGGCCTTCAACTACAATGTAGTTGGTGATCGCTTCTCTGAGTTGCCCTTTCCCCGGAATGTGAGGCCAGCCGCGAAGCCATGGGGTCAACCTCCTGGTACTTATTTCTACGGTTCTTGGGTATTAGTCTCCCACTCTGATATTCTATATACCATAGATGAGTGCAGTCTTTCTATGTCTGTCTCTCTCTTTCTGACTCATTTCACTCAGCATGAAACTTTTCATGCCCATCCACTTAACTACAAAATTCTTGACTTCCTTTTTTCTAACAGCTGCATAGTATTCCATTGTATAGATGTACCAAAGTTTCCTCAACCAGTCATCCGTTTTGGGGCATTCGGGTTTTTTCCAGATTCTGGCTATTGTAAACAGTGCTGCGATGAACATACATGTGCAGATGTTGTTTCGATTGTACTTTTTTGACTCTCTGGTATATATTCCCAGCAGTGGTATTGCTTGGTCAAATGGGAGCTCAACCTCTAGTTTTCTGAGAATCGTCCATACTGTTTTCCAAAAGGGCTGAACTAGCCGGCATTCCCACCAGCAGTGTAGAAGGGTCCCTTTCTCCCCACATCCTTTCCAACAGCGGTTGCTTTTGTTCTTTTGGATGTGTGCTAGTCTCTGTGGTGTGAGGTGGTATCTCATGGTTGTTTTGATCTGCATCTCTCTGATGATTAGTGATGCAGAGCACTTTTTCATGTGCCTTTTGGCCATTCGTATTTCTTCCTTGGTAAAGTTTCTGTTCATTTCTTCGCCCCATTTTTTGATGGGGTTGGATGTTTTCTTCTTGTAGAGTTCAACCACACAACCCCAAATGTATGATCATCTAATCTTTGATAAGGGAGCAAGAGATGTGAAGTGGAGCAAGGAAAGCCTCTTTAACAAATGGTGCTGGCACAACTGGACAACCACATGCAAAAAAATGGGTTTAGACCTTGACCTGACACCATGCACAAAAGTCAGATCAAAATGGATTAAAGACCTCAACATTAGACCACAAACCATAAGGTACATTGAAGACAAGGTCGGCGAAACCCTCCACGATATTGAAGATAAAGGTATCTTCAAAGGTGACACGGAACTAAGCAATCTAGTAAAAACAGAGATCAACAAATGGGACTACATTAAACTAAAAAGCTTCTGCACCGCAAGAGATACAGTGACCAGAATCCAAAGACTATCCACAGAATGGGAAAGGATATTTACACAATACCCATCAGATAAGGGGTTGATATCAATGGTATATAGAATGGATATTTTTAATATTGTATAAGATTCTATGTCTTGTTAAAAGTTTATGAATGTTAAGTTCTTGTTTTAATCAGGCTTCAGTTCTCATGTTTCAATACATCATCTGTGAAATATTCTTTGTGCAATGGTTCAATATATAATGGCTTTGCAATGCTATTTAGATTTTTTCTTTGCATTAATCACTCAGTTCCATCTATGTACTTACTGCAACTACTCCGTGACACAAACATAAAACTTACATTAGTTTTCTATATTATAACTTATTTTTTAGTATTGAGATAACATTTAACAGTATATAAAATTGCATAATCCTCATATATACATATGTACAGTTTGGGATAAAGCTCCAAATCTATAAACTATTTTGAGACCTTCAGTTCCTACATCTAATAATTTGAAGAATACAAACGTTCTTCCTCCTGTAGTTCTGGGTAAAAATATAAGACATTGCATTTATTATCACATTATGCTATGACAGAATGAGAGAATCCTGTGACAAAGTATGCCTCAAATATTTGGTCTGGTAAGAAAATAAAAAACATAGTAGTATGATTTCTATCCATTTTCTTTGGATCATAATTATTTACCTAACATAAAAGGATTTCTCTTCCCAAGAATTTTAATTTTTTCCTGAATATAACTTCTCTGACCACAATAACAACGTTGAATCTGTAGATTCAAAGATTTGAGGCAGACAGAAATATAAAAACACCACGTAATTTCTTTTATTATTTCTGTTTATATTATCTTGTCCTTATATCTAAAATGGTTTTATCATTTTAGAGTTCTTTCTTTTTGTATCCATTGTGCCATTTCAAGACTGTGATATCTTTGGGTCTAGGACATAGGATACTGGCAGTAATAATATAGGGTATTTACTTGTTGATTGCTTATATTTCATTTTCATTTTTCTTTGACAGCTTACTTGCTAAACCTTGCTTTGTGGATTTCTATTTTTTCACCATGCATTCTTTGGAAAAGAGAGGTTTTAGGATTTTCTCTTTTTTAAAGTACATTTAATGAGGCAATATTTTTCATATTTTAATTTTTATTTGTAGTGCTACTCCACCAAACTACCACAAGAGTGTCAATAAACCACCACTTTCCCAAATTTCACTCTCTATCCTGTACGTTGTTCACTGTGCTGTTTGCAGTATATCAAGACTTGTTTCAACTGAAGACTTCTATTCCTTTAATTTGACTTTAAGTTAACTTCTATTCCTTTAACTTGTCCCACATGCCACTTCTTATTATTCTGATTCATTTATATCTCCATTTTAACCAGAAAAATGTGTCTTTTTTGGTTTTCAATTTCTTGTATTAATAAAATGACAGATATACCCAAAATGTCCAACATAAATATAATATTGCATAATAAATCTGAGGAATAATATGCAACCATTACAAATTTAATTAGAGAAATGAAAACCTTATGTTTAAATATTTCTGTTACAAAAACATGTCTCTTTTAGCATTTGTTAATATTTTTCTTCTCATTTTTTGTACTGGAGTATGTATGTATTTAGTACTGAATAAGAATGAATGCATTGGATTATTTTTCATAATGTATGAGTACTGCTATTTATTCAGCCATTGCTTAAGCCTATTGAATTGGCCATGAACTTCACATTACATTTTTTTAATTTTTTAATTTTATAAGTTAGTTCACAGTGATTGCATTCAATATTCACCACCATTACACCTTCCCACCACCAAATTCAGGATGTTTCCATACCAAACCCAAATCCCTGTCCCAAAACACAATCGGAGTAATATATTTATGTTATGAAGAAATGCTGAAGATGCTTTCAAAAAAGTGTTCATATAGGAAACATTGTGAGGATTGTTTTTTTTGGCAGGAGGCATTAAGACATTCTATAGGATATCACTAACATGTGGTTAAAGTTTGGGTGATGTGAGCTTTGATATATACATCTGAAAATATGTATATACTTATATACATATTTCCCTCTATTATTTGTTGCCTACTATCTGATCCCCATCATGTGAGGTGTGGAAATTATTGGGAGTGGGTAGGGAGTGTTTTATGATGTGTCTCACGGCCGCAAAAGCGGCAGAGTGGTCCAGAAGTATGTTTACTTATATGTGAGGCTCGGCCCGAGCACCTGGGAAGTGACCCTGAGCGTGGTGGCGGTTGGGTTGTGGAGGTTTTTGGCTGCAGGAGCTTGGACCCTTGGGGTGGGGAAGGCTCTCACCTGTCCTCCTCTCTGGTGCCTCGGTGAAGACAGCCTGGCTCGGCGTCAGGACATTTTGCGGCTCTCTCTTTCGGGAGTTTTAGTTTATAGTCCCTGGGTCTTGGCCATTGATGAGATTACATGGCTCTGGGTGCACTTTGTGGGTGTGACTGCCAGGTTAGTGTATAACTGGGGACCTGGGGGGAGGAGGCCCAGTCCTGAGCCAAGCGGGCCTTAAGCTCTCTGTCACGGGTGTGGTATCAAAACCTACCTCTGTGTTACAGGCCCTAATTGCATGTTTTTATCTCTTTTGAGGTTTATGGGTCTCTGAAGTAAGGTCAATAAGTGAGTTTATATAGCTGAGCTGGAGGTGGTTTGTGGGTGTGTCTCCTACATACCTAACTTTTGGCCATTTAAGTTTTTGGTAAACTTGGCCCCAAGTTGGTGGGATCTGGCCAAAGGCACAGCAGCAATTTTGGGATATCTCAAAGTCTGAAGGCACCATCAGGCTGCTGATGCACTTGCCCCAAAGATACAGATTGACGTGCTGGTGGCACCATACCCCCTGCATGGAATTTTTTTAATTGAGCAATTAAGGTTTCATTGTTTGGCACCACTGTGTATTCTTCAACAATGCCTTTTCCACACATTTTTGGAAGTAGATTATCACATTATGCCTACTAATGAAATGTCTGTGTCCTTCTGCCAGAGTGCTAAGTGAAATAAAAATAATGTACAGAAAAGAGATTATGGCCTTGTTAAGTTGGTATAGAGGGGTTTGGGAGATGGCTCAGTGCAAAAGCCCCTTCCTTTAACTCGTGAAGCTGCAATTTCAACTCTCCCTGCCACTCATATGCACTCAATGAATTCTCTCACCTCTGCTTCTGTGCCTGAATATCATGATATTTGTATGGCCTAACTGTAACCAGATGTCACCTTAACTAAAATGGTGCAACCATCAATAAACACAATTTAAAAAACGTGTGTGCACCATAACCAGAAGCATTACCTCTGGTGAGAACATTTTTACTGCAACTAAAGTTTGCAAGCTACCTTAAGCATTTGCAGATGTACAAATTCTTCAACTAAATGAATGCAACTTCCAGAGAGTTCTGTGGTTTTCTGCCACATGTATTAGAGTACCATAACCTCATATGCAGTCTCTCACTATGAAAACAACCAAATTTGCAGCACTGCAACCAAGCATATGTGCATACCTTAGTCATACAATATCAACAGAAGAATTGGAAAGGAATGGGAAGGGGAGTGGCACAGCAAAATGGTAGACAGTAAAGGTAAAAATTTCTAGGAGTTTATCTCAATATGGTTTTATTATCATACTACTTACATTTTAAGATTCATTTGTTGAGGTCAGAGATATAGTATAGGGGTTAATGTACACACCTTTCACATGCCCAATCACAATTTGATCCCCAGCACCACATGGTCCTTCGAACATGTTCATGTGCAAGCCTGGAAGCACCAGAGCGCCATAACCGTGGGTTTTCCCAGAAGCATGTTTGGCCATTAATCCCTGGGAGGGACCCTGGGTCTCTTGAGCACTGTTTGGAGACCCTCCAAGATGCTTTTGTTCTTCTAATGGAAAAATTGTCATTGCTATATCATGAGCACAATATATTTACTGTGTTTATTTTAATAGGTTTGAAATATTTTATGGGATTTTTTAGTAGGGAAAGAACTTTATTAACCTTTGTTTCAAACTTTATTCTCAGCATTCTTCAGCTTAATTAGATGCAAAGAATGACTTTCAGCAAAAACTGAAAAAAGCTGCAGTGTCCAAGGGACTTGAGCTTTAAAATATTAGATCTAGATCTTATTATCTTGGGGGAGTGGGGGAGAGGTTTACTGCGGTTCTTGGTGGTGGAATATGTGCACTCGTGAAGGGATCAAGCATTGTGTAATTGAGACTTAAGCCTGAAAGCTTTGTAACTTTCCACATGGTGATTCAATAAAAAAAAAAATCTTTAAAAAAATGGCTATACTGATGGTGAAATGTGAATGAAAGCGCTTTTATAGCCTGGAAAGTGCTATGAGACCGAAAACAAGTCTTTGTGATACAGATTATTTATCTTAAAAATGAAGAAATAGGGGCTGGAGAGATAGCACAGCTGGTAGGGCGTTTGCCTTGCACGCGGCCGACGCGGGTTCAAATCCCAGCATCCCATATGGTCCCCTGAGCACAGCCAGGGGTAATTCCTGAGTGCAGAGCCAGGAGTAACCCCTGTGCGTTGCCAGGTGTGACCCAAAAAGCAAAAAAATAAAAGAAGAAATAGTCCATTACTATCTGCACAGTTCCACTGAACTCAAAGACTTAATGGTTCTATCTTGATTATAAATTTCTACCGTTGATCCCTGTACTGTTCTGTGACTAAGTGCCTAACATGTCTTAACTCTAAGGAAGGTGATTGTTGTGACATGTGCAAGTATATTAGCCTTCAGAACAAAATATAACCAGAAACAAATAACATGTTTGAACTGGAGTCTATCAAATCTGGCAGTTACACATTTTGCAAACGCACTGTTGACACACTGTGCAAATGAGAAGGCTGTGAGGACTCACCGGAATCTCATAGTCATGCATTTTCAAAAAAGATCAGAAATTTGAGAGGTGCTACAGAAGGCTGTTGAGCTTTCTGAGTTCATTTGCTATATAGTCAGTTTCTAGCTGTGTGATAGTGAAAACGCAATTATGCATGCAACTATTCCATTTGTATAACTAGGTATAGTGGAAGAGGAGTTGGTAAAAATTATCTGAACTAATAAATACATAGCACTTAGAAAAAAATAAAATAAAATATTTTACAGGACTATATTGAATCAGTTTTATCTATATGGAAGTTAAAATATTTATTTGTTCATTACTTTCTAAATCTTAGTTTGTTAGCTTTTTGGATATTTTTTGTGGTGGCCACATCTAGTGATGCTGAGGTCTTACTTAGTGATCAATTCTGGTAGCGCTCAAGGTAACGCATGTGGTCCTAAGGTCACCAGCTTGCAAGGCAAGTGCCTTACCTGCTATAATAACTCTTTGGCCCTCTTAGATGTTTTTTCCTGTTTCTGCCTTTGAAAAGAGTCTGGTGTCTGTGTATGACTTTAACATTAATTACAAAATCTAATATGTACATTGCAAATTAATTGATGTGCAATTTTTACAATCTACCTCTTGTTTTTCTTTCCTGTTAGTATGAGGTATGTGAACTCTGCAAGGAATTCTTGAGAACTGAGTCTTCTAAGTAATCCAGGTAATACAATAAATACTGAAGTAATTATTTTACTAATTGTTTCTTTTTTTCTGGGTGTTAGTGAGGATAACTGAGTCTCTAAATAAAACAGAAAAGGAGGATCCATATTCTGTATCTCAGAAAAAATTCTTCTCAACTTTGATTCTTGGATTAACAAGAGAGTACTCTCTAAAGGGCACTGCTACCAAAGACCTTGGAAATTTACTTTCATATTCACATTTGATGATGGCTCTGTTACTGTTACAATGTACATGCTATTGTTATTCATCGTTTTAACTTTGTTTTCTACTAACAGAATAAAAGTATACTTATTTAAATAGTATTACTTTGGCGAGCTGGTTCTTCGAGAAAATAAACAAGATTGATAAACCGCTAGCAAGACTCACAAAGAAAGAAAGAGAAAGAACCCTAATAAATCGAATCAGAAATGAAAAGGGGGGCATCATAACAGAAACCAGTGAGATTCAAAAGATCATTAGAGACTACTTCGAAAGTCTATTTGCCACAAAACAGGAGAACCTAAAAGAAATGGATGGATTCCTCTGTTCCTACAATCTCCCAAGACTGAACAAAGAAGACTTGGAATACCTGAATAGACCCATCAATGTTAAGTAAATTGAAACTGTGATCAAAAACCTCCCCAAAAACAAAAGCCCAGGCCCAGATGGTTTCACTGGCGAATTCTTCCAAACATTTAAAGAAGACCTGCTGCCTGTTTTCCTCAAACTTTTCCAGGAAATTGAAAAAACAGGAACTCTCCCAAACAGTTCCTATGAAGCACACATCTCCCTAATACCAAAAGCAAACAAAGACACCACTAAGAAAGAAAATTACAGACCAATATCCCTGATGAACACCGATGCGAAGATCCTCAACAAAATACTGGCAAATAGGATCCAACAACTCATAAAAAACATCATACATCACGACCAAGTAGGATTCATCCCGGGAATGCAAGGATGGCTTAACATTCGAAAATCAATCAACATAATCCACCATATCAATAAAAGCAAAGATAAAAACCATATGATCATATCAATAGATGCAGAGAAAGTATTTGACAAGATCCAACATCCTTTCATGATGAAAATCCTCGCCAAAATGGGGTTTGGAGGAACTTTCCTCAAGATAGTCGAAGCCATCTATCACAAGCCTACGGCAAGCATTATCCTCAACGGGGAAAAACTAAGGGCCTTTCCTCTGAGATCAGGCACAAGACAAGGATGCCCACTCTCACCACTCCTCTTCAATATAGTACTGGAAGTACTTGCAATAGCTACTAAACAAGAAAAAGAGATTAAGGGCATCCAGATAGGAAAGGAAGAAATCAAACTCTCACTATTTGCAGACGATATGATACTATATCTAGAGAAGCCTAAAACCTCTACTAAGAAACTCTTAGAAACAATAGACTTATACAGTAAAGTTGCAGGCTACAAAATCAATACCCAAAAATCCATGGCCTTCATATATGCAAACAATGAGGCAGAGAAAAGGGACATGAAAAAAGCAATCCCATTCACAATCGTGCCCCAGAAAATCAAGTACCTCGGAATCAGCTTAACCAAGGAAGTAAAATACCTCTACAAAGAAAACTACAAAACGCTACTCCATGAAATCAAAGAGGACATGAGGAAATGGAAACATATACCCTGCTCGTGGATAGGGAGAATCAATGTTGTCAAAATGGCAATACTCCCCAAAGCATTATACAGATTCAACGTGATCCCTATAAGGATACCCATGACATTCTTCAAAGAAATGGATCAAGCAATCTTAAAATTCATATGGAACAACAAACGTCCAAGGATAGCTAAAATAATTCTTGGAAAAAAGACGATGGGAGGCATCACCCTTCCCAACCTCAAACTTTACTACAAAGCAGTAACAATTAAAACAGCATGGTACTGGAACAAAGGCAGAGCCGTAGACCAATGGAACAGGGTGGAATATCCTTACACACAACCCCAAATGTATGATCATCTAATCTTTGATAAGGGAGCAAGAGATGTGAAGTGGAGCAAGGAAAGCCTCTTTAACAAATGGTGCTGGCACAACTGGACAACCACATGCAAAAAATGGGCATAGACCTTGACCTGACACCATGCACAAAAGTCAGATCAAAATGGATTAAAGACCTCAACATTAGACCACAAACCATAAGGTACATTGAAGACAAGGTTGGCAAAACCCTCCACGATATTGAAGATAAAGGTATCTTCAAAGATGACACAGAACTAGGCAATCTAGTAAAAACAGAGATCAACAAATGGGACTACATTAAACTAAAAAGCTTCTGCACCGCAAAAGATACAGTGACCAGAATACAAAGACTATCCACAGAATGGGAAAGGATATTTACACAATACCCATCAGATAAGGGGTTGATATCAATGGTATATAAAGCATTGGTTGAACTCTACAAGAAGAAAACATCCAACCCCATCAAAAAATGGGGCGAAGAAATGAACAGAAACTTTACCAAGGAAGAAATACGAATGGCCAAAAGGCACATGAAAAAGTGCTCTACATCACTAATCATCAGAGAGATGCAGATCAAAACAACCACAAGATACCACCTCACACCACAGAGACTAGCGCAATTCCAAAAGAACAAAAGCAACCGCTGTTGGAGAGGATGTGGGGAGAAAGGGACCCTTCTACACTGCTGGTGGGAATGCCGACTGGTTCAGCCCTTCTGGAAAACAATATGGACGATTCTCAAAAAATTAGAAATTGAGCTCCCATTTGACCCAGCAATATCCCTGCTGGGAATATATCCCAGAGAGGCAAAAAAGTATAATCGAAATGGCATCTGCACATGTATGTTCATCGCAGCACTGCTTACAATAGCCAGAATCTGGAAAAAACCCGAATGCCCTAGAACGGATGACTGGTTGAGGAAACTTTGGTACATCTATACAATGGAATACTATGCAGCTGTTAGAAAAAAGGAGGTCACGAATTTTTTATTTAAGTGGATCGGCATGAAAAGTTTCATGCTAAGTGAAATGAGTCAGAAAGAGAGAAATAGACATAGAAAGATTGCACTCATCTATGGCATATAGAATAACAGAGTGGGAGACTAACACCCAAGAATTGTAGAAACAACTACCAGGAGGTTGACTCCATGGCTTGGAGGCTGGCCTCACATTCTGGGGAAACGGCAACTCAGAGAAGGGATCACCAACTATAATGTAGTCGAAGGCCATGTGGGAGAAGTCAGTTGCGGGCTGAATGAGGGCTAGAGACTGAGCACAGTGGCCACTCAACACCTTTATTGCAAACCACAACAGCTAATTAGAGGGAGAGAACAGAAGGGAATGCCCTGCCACAGTGACAGGGTGGGGTGGGGGGAGATGGGATTGGGGAGGATGGGAGGGATGCTGGGTTTACTGGTGGTGGAGTATGGGCACTGGTGAAGGGATTGGTTCCCGAACTTTGTATGAGGGAAGCATAAGCACAAATGTGTATAAATCCGTAACTGTACCCTCATGGTGATTCATTAATTAAAAATAAATAAATTTATTATAAATAAAAAAATAGTATTACTTTGGCAATCAAGATGACTAGATAAAAGTTAAAAGTAGTCATTCTAGAGCTATGCTATAGGCTCTTTGGTGAAAATGTTTCCAGCTTAATTTTTGATCTTCCAAATATAATTTTTGTTACGTTAACTATTTACAATATTTTGATTTAATAGGTATCAATTACTTAGTTTTATTTCCTCCTCGAACAAGTTCCTCTTAAGTAATATATATTCAAGGGTATTCTGATATATCTAGGTCTTCAGCATCTCTATAACTACTTCCCATTGAGGGAGAAAAAATGCATTAAATCTGGAATAGAATTTTCACTCTTTATACAGCGTCCTGTATGATTTCATGCCCACGCAATAAGAAAAAAAATATGCATTTGAGTGGATTTGGTGACCCAATCTTCTGGAGAAGTGGGCTGAATGAGGTTCCAATGTTGTTTGCCTATGTACAATTTACCAGGCTCTATTAAATGGAACAGATGAATATATGTTTATGAAGGGCTTTGGGGTTTGATCCCCCTGAGAGAGTTGTCCCCCTAAGAGAACTGAAAAACGAGACCCATAAAAGTACTTCAGGTAAAGAACGTGAGTTACCAGTGATTTGAGGAGACTTTCTCTAGTAGGAATCTCAGGCCCTTTACCAATTCATACTTATAGGAGAGTTACTCATCCAACAGTATGTATGTTTTCTTGGGACTGTTGTAATGGGAATGGGGATACTCTGCCCATGTCCCCCTGCTTCTGGCAACTCAGGAGTCACACCCATAAACCACCTTTGGCTGGCGCCAGATAATCTTGTCCTTGGCCACATTCCAGAGTGCCTATCTCACATGGAAGAGAGCATAACACGACACACGCCATAACCATGACGCCGAACCTCGCATCAGCCTGTTTAATTTGGGGCCCCTCAGAGGGAGACTGGTGAGACCCTTGTGCACCCCAAGGGACCCATCCCTGAAAGCTGAAAATGTCCAGAACTCAACTGCCACCATGCACATGGCCACTCTCCACATGCTTGGCTAAGCCTCACCCATGAGTGAACCTATTCCTAGATCAACAACTCATATCTCACAACACCCATATTCCAAGAGTACTGCACCACATTTTATGGGGTTTAAAGTAGGAGGCAACCAATCTTAGAGGGAAATATTTTTATTATTATATGTTATATAATATATACTAACATATATTAGATATATAAGCACACAAGGCTCAACCTTTAACAACATGTTAGTGATCTCTTATAGAAGAGCTTAATGGCCCCTAGGTGAAATACAACAATCTTCCCACTCTTTCCTGTAAGAAAACTTTTTAATAGCATTTTCAGTGGATTTTCATAACAAACAATACAAAATAAATTGTTACCGTTCTTTGGGGCAGGGGTCAGAGTTCAGGATGGAAACATCCGAAATATGGTGGTGGGAAGGCATAATGGTGATGGGATTGGTGTTTGAATACTAAATGTAATAAAATATTGTGAAGTACTTTATAAAATAAAAGATTAAAACTATCGATGCAAAAAAAATAATGATGACTAGTGGTAATACTGGGACCCAGTGGTGAGAGTGGTACAATAAATTTATGATTTTCACTTAAGTGGGGACACAAACAATATGCAAGCCTGATGATATAAGTAACCAGTGGGTAAATTTTATGATTACTATGGGCAGAAATCTAATGGGAGCAGATTATCTCTCTAGTCTATATTAAAATTATAATCTCTAGTTTTCATGGAGTTTAGAAAAAGAAAATCTCAGTTATTATTTTTGTCAACATTAGTCTACTAGTGAAACTTGACATTATTTCAAAATTATAGTCAGACACAGAATTTACACAAAACATTGTATTGCTGAAGTGTCTTCTATCTTCACCCCTATTTTACAAAACAACTACAGTAATAAATCAAGTCTATCTCTAGTAAGTGACAACTTCTTTTGAAAATGCCCCGTAAGAAAGATATAGCTACATAGATTCTTTTAATTTACACTGATGAAATTTTTCGTGAAGTATTCTAGATTAAGTTCTTTATGGTATTTCAGGGGTTAGGAATCCTGTCATTTCCTTTCCAAGAGTCAGTCTTCAACAAACAGTACTGTAAAGATAGGAGTCTAGGGTCCTTATCAGCATTAAGCATTATCCTATAGTATCATTAGATAAGGGGTAATCATAACAATAAAAAAGTAGCTAATAAACCAAACAGATCAAGGTGACATTTCCCAGAAAAAATTTATCACTACAAGCCTCAGGTAATTTTCAATTTTCTGGAACCCTGTCAGTAAAGCATCAAACTGTTTTGTGTTTGACTCTGAAGCTAATTTTAATTTCTAAAACCTTATGTCACTGACACTGTCATCCCATTGCTCATCGATTTGCTTGAACGGGCACCAGTAACTTCTCCATTTTGAGACTTGTTGTTACTGTTTTTGGCATACCGAATATGCCGCGGGTAGCTTGCCAGGCTCTGGCGTGTGGGCGAGATACTCTAGGTAGCTTTCCAGGCTCTCCAAGAAGGCAGAGGAATCGAACCCGGGTCGTTCACATGCAAGGCAAACGCCCTGCCGCTGTGCTATCGCTCCAGCCCTCCAGCCAATTCCTAAATTGGAATATAAGGTTTTTCTCTAAAACCTTATATTCCAATTTATTTTTAACACAGTACACTTCCCAATTATCTTTTAAAAGGAGAAAGTATTTCTTCCAGGATATATGGTAACTAATATAGCTATAAAAGAGAGCTTGAAAATCGAGAACTTCCATTTTACTCACAATTGAGTAAAGTCTGCTTAATAGATTTGATTTCCAATACTGCATAAAGGAAAAAAATACATATATGGCACCACTTTTATTCATATTTAATGAATTCCGCTATTGTGATACTTAAGATTTAATATATATGTGTAGAGAAATTAATTACTAGGTTAAATTCTGAAGATCTCAGGCTACTAATACTTTAGCCAGTGATTAAGAGACAGTTTGTTTTAATTTAATGTTGAGCAGAGAAAAAAAATAAATATAGGAAAGTATGTAAAATAATATACTCAACTCTAGTCAATATCTGTAACATTTGCAATTATCAATCTCCCTTTCCACCCTACCCTCTCAAGTTTTTAGACCTTTCAGGATCTCTAACAATTATGTATTTCAAATCTGGTGTGTTTCCCCGTGAGTTAAAGGTTTGTAGTCAGGGATGCCAGAAAGGGTGGTCATTGCATGACAGACCTTTAGTGAGGTCTGGGACGGAGAGAATGCTGACTCTTTTTTTTTGGGGGGGGGATGTATGGGTTTTTCTTCTTTGCAATTATTTCTTTAGTTTAGTCTTTTGGTTATTTTTGTAATATTACATATTGTAATTAAAATGCAACTCCAGAGCATTTTGTAGCTAAAAGAAAAATATTGTTCTACCAGCTGTTAGATTTACAATTGAAAAAATAAATGTTTGTCCTGAACTTTTTCCAGATTTGCCATTAGCAGCATTAAAGAAGTTTAACAGAAAGCAAAAGGATTCTGTATTCCAATCACCAGGGACTACTTAGACTGTGCAACTGTTAATTTTTTATTTTGGCCTACACCTGGCAGTGCTTAGGGGCTACTTCTGGCTTTTTGCTCAGGGTTGCTTCCAGGGGTCCCTAGGTGTCCTATAGTGCTAGGGATTGAACCAGGCCTCCCACATACAAAGCACATACTCAGACTGACGATCTCTCTGGCCCAAACATGTTATTCTTTATGCAATAGTCTGATGGATCACAGTCGGAAAGTGAAGGATATTAGGTTTGGAACACAATTCAGCCTGGAACAAATCTTGGAAATGAATGAGGGAAATGGAAGGGATATATTAGGGTTCCTTTTTGTCCTCTCATCCCCTTTCTGTTATCAGTTTTTCTACAATATTCGAGGTCACTGTTTCACAAAAGTTTAGGTCCATACCCTGGATTGCTATAATGATTAAGAGGTTATTGGTAATAGCCTCTGGTGCAGTTGAGGGGGTAGATGGCATTTTTCTGTGTGTTTTCCTAAAGATGGTAGAATTCTATGGGGGTGCTGAGAAATGCTACCAAGAGTATCCTGCCCGCACGGCAGAGCCTGGCAAGCTACCCGTGGTGTATTCGATATGCCAAAAACAATAACAACAGGTCTCACAATGGAGACACTACTGGTGCCTGCTCGAGCAAATCAATGAACAATGGGACAACAGTGCTACAGAGCTATTGCAGGTTCTTAAAAGAAAAACCTTTAATATATGTTAAGAGTAGTAAATACAGTTTTAAACGTAGCACCTCAAAACTTAAATTCACCTTTAATAATTTCAGTCCTACAAATAATATTAATATTCTGCATTTGTAAGTTTTAGGAATTTTAGTTAGCTCTGCACTTTTTATTCTCAGTTCCAAGACAATTCTATACTATAGTGTGTTTGCGCAGGTTTTATTCCCTGAATTCACTTGAGTTTGGGGCATTTAAAAACATTGTGCAAGCCGGTGGATGTGGAACGAGCGGGAACCAGAGACAATTTAGGATTTTTGGGTTCCAGCAAGTGCTTGCACCCATGTTTGGAGACTGTGAACTAAGCTTTTGCTACATGCTGGTCCAGGAAGGGAAATGATTCATTTTCCAACTTAAATCTCCGCGGACTTAATTACTATAATACAGAAATTGGAAACCGCGCGGCCGCTACTGCGGCCGCGCGACATTTTATCTCTTCATTCTCATCAGTGGAAAACTTATTATCAAATATTTCCATGTTAATAGAGCTGTATTCTTGGGGGAAAAATTCCAACAAAAATAGTGAGTCTGTTTTGAAACTCTAACAACAATAGTGAGTTGTGTGTTGAAATCTGGAATGTAATCAAGGTAAAGAGAAAATGAAGTGAAATTATATCTCACGCACGGGGTGGGGGGGTGGGGGGTGAGGGGTGGGATGTATACTGTTTTTTTTTGTTTTTGCTTATGTTTTTGTTTTGTTTTTGTTTTTAATTGGTGGTGGAATATGGGCACTGGTGAAGGGAAGGGTGTTTGAGCATTTTATAATGGAGATATAAGCCTGAGAACTTTGTAACTTTCCACTTGGTGATTCAATAAAATAAATTAAAAAATAAAAAAATAAAAAAAATAAAAACATTGCTCAAAGAGCAAGCAATCGAATATTAGCATGATTAGTTTGCACTAACTAAATGATTTTTTCGGGGGACCATATATGTTGGGGGTCATCTGTGTGCAAGGCGAACATCCTACCTGCTGGAATATCACTCTAGTCTGAAACTTCATCTTTTTAAGGTGCAAAATAATATTAACTTGAGCAAATATACCACAGAATCTTTATTTAGTCCCCTGACATTGGACCTTTAGGTTGGTTTTACTTTGGGCTATTGTGTATAATAGTGCAACTTGTCACTTGACACTTATCATCCCATTGTCCTTTGATTTGCTCGAGCAGGCGCCAGTAACATCTCCATTCCTCCCTGTTCATGCTAGTGTAGTCCAATGGCATCTGCACGCTCCAGGAACACGAAGAGCCTCAAACCGTTCATTCAGCATTTTGACAAAGAAGTTTGACCATCACATAGGTGGGCAGCCACACGATCTTTTGACGTCCCTTGGAATCCAGTCGGTAACAGCTCTAGTCCAGCGGTTGTCTCTAAACCGCATTACGTGTGCCTCCCATCTGATTTTCGACGCCTTGGCAAATGAGACAAGTCCCTAATTCTTGATCATCGATGGAAGTCGGAACTCCAGATTTCTTCTCTCACTTGAGTAAAATGTGACACTCCAAACATAGCTCTTTCGATTCCTCCTTAGGATACCTGAATTGAATTTTCATCCTGTTTTCGTAGGGCCAGGTCTCTGAGGCATATGTTAGTGCAGGAAGAATGGTGGAGTCGAAAAGTTGTGCCCAGAGTTGGCGGTTCTTCGTCCTCTTCACAACTTCTTTGGCACTTCTAAAGGTGTTCCACGCTGCTCTCTTCTTCCTGCACATTTCTGGCACCAAGTCATTCCTCTTGTTGAGTTCTCAAACCAGGTGCACACAGCTGCTGCATTCGGAGATGTTCATTCTGTGGAGAGCAAATGTAATGTCAGGAACGAGTTTGTTTTTCATGAACATTGTCTTGGTGATATTCAGCTGCAATCCGACCTTGCCACACTTGCGGTCGAAGTGGGGACAGCATTTTTGCCATTTGCTGATGTTATTAGAACGATGTAATCAGCTAAGTGGAGGTGGTGTAGTTGCTGACCGTCTATCTTCAATCCTATTTCTTCCCATTCCAGTCGTTGCATGACATTCTTGAGGTTGGCACTAAAGAGATTTAGTGAGTGAAGTGGCATCACCCTGCCGAGAACCCCTCGCTTTACGTTGATGATTACTTACTTGTAGAATGGTGAGATCCTGGTGGTGAATCCATAATAAAGCTCTCAGAGGAACCAAATGTGTTAAGTTTGAACACCATGTTTGGCCAGGGCTTCGATGACCGCTTCAGTCTCAACAGAATCAAAGGCCTTCTTTATTTTATTTTATTTTATTTTATTTTATTTTTAATTTTATTGAATCTCCGTGAGAAAGTCATAAGCTTTCATGTTTGGGTTACAATCTCACAATGATCAAACACTCATCCCTCCACCAGTTCATATTCCCCACCAACAATATCCCCAGTATACCCCCCTTTCCCACCCTCCCCCTGTCTCTAAGGCAGACGATATACCCCATACTCTCTCTCTACTTTTGGGCATTATAACTTGCAACACAGACACTGAGAGGTCATCATGTTTGGTCCATTATCTACTTTCGGCATGCATTTCCCTCCAAACTGGTTTATCAAGCCATCATTTTCTTAGTGATCCCTTATCTATTCCATCTGCCTTCTCCCCTCCAATCATGAAACAGTCTTCCATCTATGGGGAAATCCCCCTGGCCCTTGTATCTACTGCCCTAGGGTGTCAGCCTCATGTGATGCTACCCTACACTCCACAAATGAGTGCAGTCCCTCTATGTCTCTCCTTCTCTTTCTGACTCGTTTCACTTAGCATGATGCCCTCAATGTTCATCCATTTATAAGCAAATCTCATGACTTCATCTCTCCTAACAGCTGCATAGTATTCCATTGTTTAGATGTACCAAAGTGTCTTTAACCAGTCATCTGTTTTAGGGCATTGGGTTGTTTCCATATTTTGGCTATTGTGAACAGTGCTGCAATGAATATATAGGTACAGATGTCATTTCTACTGGGCTTTTTTTGTATCCTCGGGATATATTCCCAGAAGTAGCATTGCAGGGTCATATGGAAGCTCAATTTCTAGTATTTGAAGAACTGTCCATATTGTTTTCCAGAACGGCTGGACCAGTCGGCTTTCCCAGCAACAGTGAAGGAGTGTCCCTTTTTCCCCACATCCACACCAGCATTGGTTGCTTTTGTTCTTTTGAATGTGTAACAAACGCCTTTTTTAAAATCAATGAACATTAGACCAAGCAGCATCTTGAACTCTTGCAAAACTTCAATGAGCTTGGTCACCATGTGGTTATGGTTGACCGTGCTGAATCCTTTTCAGAACCTGTGTTGCTCGCATGGTTGTCCTTCGTCTAGTGTTCTGCCTATTCTATTCAGGATGATTCAAGTGAACATCTTGTAGACGACGGACAACAGGCAGATTGGGCGGTACTTGCTGATGTCTCCCAGCAGAACGGTCCTGCTGGTTTTCCATTGGGACAGAACTTTGCATTCAGACAGGTAGCGTGTGAAGAGCCAAGCCAGTGTATTGAAGAGTACTGGAGACAGATTCTTCAGGTGTTCAGATCTGACCTTGTCTGGACCGGATGCTGTACGCATCTTTACTGACAAAATAAAATGGTGTGTCATATTTCAGAAGGTAGAACATTGGGAATGACATATCCATCCTGCGGAATTTGGTATGTGGGCAGGTGGACGTGGCTATTGACGAGTAGAATTCTTGGATAATCCTCTCCATTGCTCTTCTGGAAGATGTGATAGATCCATCAGGACATCAGAGGGCAGTCATCTTGGTCTTGTAGTTGGCGAAGGACCAGTGAGCATTGCAAATATTTTTCCAGCTTCTGTACATCGGCCAACACTGCTGCTCTTCTCTCATTTAGATCTTACTTTATCGCTTCTCTGCACAGCTTTGGAGCTCAGATGCTAGCTTGTGATTACCTGATGTTCTTGCCAAACCACGTTGGCAAATGAGCTCAAGAGTTTTCGAAGACATTCCTCTGTTTGTGGCCTTCCCACTCTTGGCATTCTTTGTGCAGTCATGGAGATGCTGAACCAGTCGATCGTATTCCTCATCGATATTGTCAAAGATGGCATCTTCCCACGTTGCCTAATAGTGCCAAAGAGCTCCTGGTTGGTGGTCATTCTGGGAGTTTTCTTCTTAATCTTAAACTTTGCAGTCTTTTCTCCCCGCTCTGTGAAGTAGAATTTTGCATGAAGGAGATGGTAGTCCGAAGCCATTTGGAATTTTGGGACAACAGGGACATTGGTCAGGTAAAACCATCGATTGAATATGATGTGGTCAATTTAGTTGTGGAACTGTCCTCCGCAAGAATCCCATGTCCAATGTTTAGATTCGGCTTTCTGGAACTGTGCATTACCATGTATGGTCTTGGTCGACATTATGAACTCAGACAGTCTCTCACCTTGTTCCTTCCATTCTAGGCCATGGGTCCTGATGTGAAGTTCTTTGGGCAACCTTCTTGGTCCTATCTTGGTTCTATTGTCAATTAATATCATTGACAATGATCTTGTAGGAGGTGTTGTCTTCTTTATAGAACTTCTCCAGCTCCATGTAGAACTTCTCAATTTCTTCTTCATCGTAGTTGGATGTTGGTGCATAGACAACAAAGATAGAAACTGCCGGCAGTGAGCCACATCTGTTCAAGCATAATCGTCCAATTGGGTTGTGAGGCATTCAACTGAATCAATGATCATGTCCAAGTTCGTGTTGACAAGGACACTGACACCACCAACACCTCTATTGTCACATGTTCTGAGGAAGAGTTCTCCAGTTTCAAAAATGGCATGATGTGATTGATGCCTTCTCCTTTCAGTCAGACCAATGATGTCGTACTTGATCTTCTGCACTTGTGCTATAAGGTCCTCAATGGATGCTTCTGATGCCAGCAAACATGCGTTAAAATTACAGACAGTCATTTTAGTCCTTCGTTTTGGCATTCCAGTTTGTCCCTGAGATCTTATCAGTCTTTCCTTGCTCATCCTTCTTAACGCTGTCGTATTGGGGGCTCTTTCAGTATCAGGTGAATGAGGCCCATTGTTGTTACTGTTTTTGTCATATTGAATTCACCACGGGTATGCTCTGCCATCTCGGTAGTTTGCTGGGCTCTCGGAGAGGGATAGAGGGTTTTAGAGTGGCCTCTAATCGCCCTTACAGGTATTCCCATGGTTCACACCATATGAACCCCATCAAATATGGGGTTTTAACCAGAGGTAAAATAATCTGAAATCTAGAAACATTTGAAGTCTTACAGAATCTAACCATTTCTATTATTTGCTCCTTAGTAAATATTTCACCCCATCTATTTACCTCCTGTTGGATATCATTGGTTTGTCCTTTCCCCCTTGCCACTAGGAGCTTAGGTTTATCAGTCACACCCATCAAAGTGCTCCCAAGTCACTCCCATTCCTTTGTTTATCTGTAACCATTTCTACCAGTTTATCTGCTCTTCCCTTAATCAAACTCTGTTAATTGGTAAGGTCAGAACTTTCTAGGACACTGAATATTATAACATTGCCTTTCTCTCCTCTTTATGCCTTTTGAATAATTTACTTTAAAGCTATGTTCTTTTTGTATAGACACAAGAAGACGATATTATGTTTTTATAACTTAAGACTTAATTGGCCTCGAATATTATTCCCTTCTGGGCATCTGCTTTCTCCACTTAAGCCTCAGTTGCCCTCAGTTCCTAGCACCCCAAAGTAGGGTCCCCGACGTGGGATGGGAAGGATCCAGGGCAAGCTGTGAGTTATGTGCTACCCTGGCATTGAGATGGTCCTGGCTAAAGTGCCTAATTCTTAACTATAAGTTAAGAGCTTGATCATAGACAAATGCTGTCATGATCCAATAGTAATTATGAGACTGGGACCCTGCCAGGGATAGGAAAGACTGATCTGGCCTGAGCACTGTAGTCTGAGATTGAGATGGCCCCAGGAGAGCAATTCTATAAGCTTTAATGCATCTCTTATTGTGTCCATACAAAATAATTAATATTATGAATTCTTATATGTTTGCTGGCTGAGGAGAAGAGAAACACATTCATGGGACTCTGCCCTTGGGTGGGTCTTCCTGATGAAAGAAAGATTCTGTCCTAGTGAAGGCATTCCCCTAAGAGATAGAACTATACCCCCTATGAATTGTAACCACACCTTTAGATAAGCCCCAGGCTGCTGGGGGACGGGGAGATTTAAGGTAGCTGTATGAGGGGGCAGGGGAAGAGTTCCAGAGGAGAGTGTATAGAGGGAAGATTGGAATAAACTGAGACCGAGAGCCGGGAGAGAGGCAGAGAGAGAGAGAATGAAGTAGGATGGGGGAGAAAGAAGCAGGAGGAGAATCAGAGGAGAATGGAGATGGACATGAAATAAACCGATCGAGCAACCAGTTTGGCCTTGTTCCTTCCCTCGCCGCTCGCCGCCTGCGCGCCTTTTCTTTTTATTTTTATACAACCTCCTAGTTGCACTGAAGTGCTTACCTTAGATAAATGTTCTCTTGTGGTTTGGTTGTCTGTTTCCACCACCTGCATCATTTCTTGGCCTCTAAGATAGGCTACATTGGAGGGAGTTCAGAAGCAAGCTTCAAAGAATTGCAAGTATCCTTTCAAAAGTATGTTTTCATACACTTCAGGGCAATTTCTTGGATTTATATTTTTGGATCATGTGATATTTCTATCCATATTATTTTAAAGTATCTCTATGGTTTTCCAAAATGTTTCCTCCAGTTTACAGTTTAAATAATGGTATACGAGGGTTCTATTTCCTCAACATTGTTTTCTATGCTAACTGTTTGCAGTCACCTTTGACAGAGACTACCTTTATTGCTCATTTTGATGAGCACTTTTCTAATAATAAGTGACATCGCCCATTTTCTCATATCCCTATAGATCGTATTTAAGACTTATTTGAGAATTTTGGATTCAATATTTTTGCTTACATTTTATTGGGACTGGAGCAATAGCACAGTGGGTAGGGCGTCTGCCTTGCACATGGCCGACCCGGGTTCAATTCCTCTGTCCCTCACGGAGTGCCCAGCAACCTACCGAGAGCATCCCGCCTGCATGGCAGAGCCTGGCAAGCTCCCTGTGGTGTATTGGATATGCCCAAATCAGTAACAACAAGTTTCACAATGGAGACGTTACTGGTGCCTGCTCAAGCAAATCGATGAACAATGGGACGACAGTGCTACAGTGCAATCCTACATTTTATTGGATTGCTTGCATATTTTATTTTGAGTTCTATTTGTCCTTCAGTTTGAATATGAATATCCAGATTTTTTTATCACTTGAATAAAGTTATAAATATAGTCCTCTCAATTGCTAGGTTTCTTTTTGTTTTTCTTTCTAAAAACTTTTAAAAATCATCAATAATTTTATTCACATTTTTCTATATTTTAAAAGTTATTTCATTAAAGTATTATGATTTACAGAGCTGTTCACAGTTGAGTTTTAGACATGCTATTATAGCAATGATCCCACCAACAGTGTTAACTTCCCTTCACCTATGTTCCCAGTTCCTTCACTTAAATCTGCAGACAACTTTTTAAGTTTGATTGTTAAAGTTTGCTTCTTATAATTTCAGTTTGTTGACTCTGTGGTTTGGATATTTAGGTGTATCATTCTGTAACAACACCAATATATCTGAATCCCCTTGACTCCTGCACCCCCGTTACTTTTCATATGGCTTTTCTCTCAACCTCCACTCTATTTCTTTCTGCTCCTTGTACTCTGGGAACAAGGATGATCTTGGCATCCTACCTTTAAACTATTGATTTATAGCCATATGGTTATACTAAATATCACATATAAATCATATAAGTCATGTAATCCTAATACTGTGTTTATAATATAATATAATACTGTGTTACTTACTTCATTATGTGAACATATATATATATATATATAATGATCAGATCTTCATGATCCATTAATGTCTCATTGGACATCTAGGTTGACTCCAGATCTGAACTATTGTACTGATGAACTATTGTACTGGGCATTGAAATGAATATGGTGTGCATACATCCATATTTTAGAGTGAATGTTTTTCTGTCCTGGGGTTAGATACCCCAAAGTGGTATTGTTGGATTGATGCAGCTCAATTCTGAGTTTACTGAGGACCTTCCATACTGTTTTCCATAGTTGAACTAGACAACCATTGCACTAACATTGAACAATAATTCTATTTTTACCACATCCCCACTGGCCAGAATGTTCCAACATTTTTTGTGCCAGTCTCCATGGTGTAAGTTGATATCTAAATCAATGTCTAATTGATTTAGATTTCCCCCAAAGTAAGTGATGGGCATTTACTCATATACTCATTGGTCATATTTGGTATTCCTCAGAGAAATCTGTTAATTTCCTTTCTGCATTTTTTAGGTTTATAGATTTATTTTGATGATCTTCGTGAGTACCTTTTAAATCCTGGATATTAACCATTTATCTGAAATGTTGAATGCAAATATTTTCTCTCACACATCTGTCTTTAAATTTTATCCTGTGTTCCTTTTACATTAAGAAACTCTTATGTGATGTACTTATATTTGTTTATTTTTTAATCTTTGCCAATGTCATAGGATCATTAAAGACTCCTTTGGGATCTAGGGCTTGAAGTGTTTTTGTCTTTGTTTTCCTCAATGTATTTTATAGATTCAGCTCTGATCTCAAGGTCTTTGTTTCACTTCGAGTTGACTTTTTTTGGCTTTTTGGTTCACACTCAGCGATGCTCAGGAGTTACTCCTGGCTTTGAACTCAGGAATTACTCCTGGCGGTTTCCCGGGGGACCATATGGGATGCTGGGAGTCAAACCCAGGTCAGTCACATACAAAGCAAATGACCTACCTGCTGTGCTATCACTCCAGCAATAGTGCCTCAGAAAGAAGGTGTGTGGCATCACATTCCAAAACTTCAAACTATACTACATTCTTCAAAGAAATAGATAAAAACACTCCTGAACTTCAAATGGAACAATAAACCCCCACGAATAGCTAAAGCAATCCTTGTGGGCAACATTGTCTTGTCTCTGATCTTAAAGAGGAGGCTTTTAATTTCTCACTATTGAGAATGATGCTTGCTGTGGGGTTGTGGTAGATGACTTTGACTACATTTAGGAAAGTTCCTTTGATGCCCATTTTGCTGAGAGTTTTCATCATAAATGGGTGATGAATCTTGTCAAATGCTTTCTCTGTGTTAATTGATATGATTATATGATTATTATCTTTACTTTTATTGATATGATAGATTACATTGATTGACTTGCGAATGTTAAACCTTCCTTGCATCCCTGGGATGAATACTACTTGGTCATGGTATATGATCTTTTTGATGAATCGTTGGGTTCTGTTTGCTAGGATTTTGTTGAGGATCATTGCGTCTGTGTTTGTTAGGATCATTGGCCTGTAATTCTCTTTCTTTATGATATTTCTGTCTTCTTTCAATTAGCATGATGATAATTGCTTCATAGAAACTCATTGGAAGTCTTTGTGATTCTTCAATTTCCTGGAAAATCTTGCAAAGTACTATGAGTTACGTCCTCTTTAAATATTTGGGAGAATTCACTAGTGAATCCATCTGGGCCAGCACTTTTGTTTTTTGGAAGATTTTTATTACCTTTTCAATATCCTCCATTGTGATAGGTCTGTTCAGGTACTCTAGATCTTCTTGGTTCAGACTCGGTAGGCTATAGGAAAGCAGAAATGTATCCATCTTCTCAAGGTTTTCTTGTTTAAACATTATCAAAGTAATCTCTGATAATCCTTTGAATTTCTGTAGTTTCAGTTGTGATGTTCCCCTTCTCATTTCTGATTCTGTTTATTAGGGTTTTCTCTCTCCCTTTTTTTGTGAGTCTTGCTAGAGGTGGTTTATCAATCTTGTTTATTTTTACAAAGAACCAGCTCTTGGTTTCATTGCTCTTTTCAATTTTTGGGGGGCTTTCACCTCATTAATATATGCTCTTAGTTTTATTATTTCCTTCCTCCTGCCTGGGTTGGGATCCTTTTGTTGGTCGTTCCCCAAGATCTTAAGCTGTGAGGTTAGGTTACTTATATGGGTTTGCTCTCGCTTCCTGAGGCATGCTTGCAGAGCTATAAACTTTCCTCTTAACACAGCTTTTGCCCTGTCTCATAAGTTCTGGTAACTCATGTCTTCATTATTGATTATTTTCAGGAATCTTTTGATTCCCTCTTTGATTTCCTTTCTAAGCCATTGGTTGTTCATTAGTGAGCTGTTTCATTTCCAGGTGTTTGATTTGACTTTCTGATTCACTTCTATTTTCAGTGCATCGCTGTCTGAGAAGACTGTTGATAGAATATCTGTCTTCTTAATTTTTTAGAGGTATGTTTTGTGGCCCAGCATGTGGTCTATCTTGGAGAATGTCCTTGCACACTTGAGAAGACTGTGTATTCAGATTTTTGAGGATGAAGTGTTTTGTATCTATTTACTAAACCCCTTTCTTTCATTTCTTTCCCTCAGATAAAGTATGTCCTTACTAACCTTGCATCTGGTTGATCTATGTAGAGGTAATAAGCGGTGTTGAAATCTCCCACTATTATTGTGTTGCTATCGATGCCTTTTTTTCAATTCTATGAGCAATTGTTTTAAGTATTTTGCTAGTGCCTCATTAGGTACATTTCATTTTGGTGTGTAAGTTCTGCCCCATATACAGATCCCTTCATCAGGAAAAAATGACCTTCACTGTTTCTTGTGAACTTCGTCAGTCTGAAGTCAATGTGGTAAGATAACAGAATGTCCACTCCAGCTTTTTTGAGGGAGTTGTTTGCCTGTGAATTTTTCCAGCCTTTGACTCTGGGTCTGTGTTCGCTCTGACCGTTCAGATGTGTTGCAGGCAGCAGAATTTTGGGCTCAATTTTCTGATCCATCTCACACTCTGTGTCTTTTAATTAGTGTGTTTACCCCAGTGATGTTGAGAGAGATTATTATTATGGGGTTTTGTCCCATCTTTGTGCCGAAATGTAGTGTATTTGAGGCGCTTGCCTTGTCTTACAGTAGCCTGTTTAGTTGTTCTTCTAGTCATAGTTTGGAGTCTATGTAGTTCTTGAGTTGTTGTTTGTCTGTGAAACTGTGTGTTGTTCCTTCCACTATGAATCACTCTAGATGGGTAAAGTATTCTAGGTGAGATGTTTATTTCATTGACTTTTTTCACTATATCCTACCACCGTTTTCAGGCCCTGCGGATTTCATCAGATAAATCGGATGTAAATCTTAATGGTGCTTCTTTATAGATACTTTCTTTTTGAGGGGCAATTTCTTTTTTTGAACTTGCTATTTTCAGAGTTTTCTGTCTATGGTTTTTGTCATTCTGATATGGATGTGTCTTGGAGTGTTTTTATTTGGATTTCTTTTAGTTGGTACACTTTGGGCCACTGAATCTGTTTGCATGTGCTCTTCAGCTCTGGGAACATCCTAGCAATGATGTCTTTGACAGTTCCTTCTTTGTCATAGTTTTCTTCCTGTCCCTCTGAGACTCCAATTATTCTTATGTTATTCCTCTTTGCTTCATTGAGATTTTCTCTTGATATCTGTTGGTTCATTTTGAGACTCTTCCATTTTCTGCTGTTATCTGAAGATTCTCTGAATCTCATCTTGGAGCTCATTTATTCTGTCCTCAACAGCTGTAACTCTGCTTCTGAGACCTTCCACTGAGTTTTTCAATTCACCTCCCAGGTTTTTCAGATCAGTCATTTCATTTTGTAATTTTGTTGCATTTTCCACATTTCTGCTCTCAAGTCATCTTATATTTTATTGGTGGTGTGTTCCATTTTTTTTAGCTCCCTATTCATCTTCAGTAGCTCCCATCTGAATTCCTTGTTAGAGACGTTGTCTAGCTCAGAATTACTGGTTTGGTCTTCTGGGCTAGTTTCTTCACTAACAAAACTTGATGGGCTTCTGCATTGGTTTACTACTTTAACTTGTGCGGTTAGACTTTCACATTCACTATTATTGTTGTGTTTTTGGTGTAGTACTAATTGAGGTGGAGCTAATGAATTATTGGCCTAATGTGTTTTTGGTTATCAGGCTGCCCTAGTGAAAGTTCCATATAAGAGTCTAATTTATGGTTTTTATGGGATATGGAGGGGGAGAAAAACTCACAGCGGCATTAGTAGCTGGGGTTCCGGATGCCTCCCCCACCAGGGCTCTGATCTGGACCTGGAGACACAGAGTCCTTGGAGTTTGAATCTTAGTGGCAGCAGCGGCCTGCGTATGTTTCTTTCCCTTAGAGTTCTGAGTTAGCTTTTATTGATCTATTTTTCTATTGAGTTAGTGCCTGCTCTATCTCTTCTTTATTTAGACAGAATGCAATTTGGTCTGATAAAAGTATGGCTGTTCCAGCATTTTTTCTTGTCCATTGGCTTGTAAAATTCTTTTCTTTCCTTTTACTCTGAGCCTATATTTATACTGTGATTTTAGATGAGTTTCCTCTAAGCAAAAGATGGATGGGGTTTGTTTCCTGATCTAATACACCTCTCTGTGCCTTTTGATAGGAGAGTTTAGTACAGAATATTATTGATACAAAGTGCAGAATTTTCATTTTACTGTGTAGAGTTGTTGCTTCTACAATTGGCTATTAGTTTGTATAATTGGCCTTTCAGTAGTTCATTCAGAGCTGGTTTGCCTATTACAAGTGTTGCCCGCTCTTATTTTTCTGTGAATGCTTTTATTCATCCCTACCTTCTAAATGAGAGTTTTGGATGGTAGGTAATAAAAAGTTTATAATTTTTCACTCGATATTTTGAATATGTAATTCTATTCTTTCCTCATGTATACCACTTCATATGGGAAATATGTACTGATTCTAATGTGATTTCTTTTATAGCACTGTAGCACCATCATCCATTGTTCATCGATTTGCTCGAGTGGGTACCAGTAACGTTTCCATTGTGAGAATTCTTGTTACTGTTTTTGGCATATCTAATATACCACAGGTAGCTTACCAGGCACTATCATGCAGGCGAGATACTCTCAGTAGCTTGATGGGCTCTCCAAGAGGGACGAAGGAATCGAACCCAGGTCGGCCGTGTGCAAGGCAAACGCCCTATCCGCTGTACTATCATCACTCCAATCATTTTGCAACCTTAAATAAGTTAAAGACATTCTTTTCAGGGCACTAGTCATGGTCAGGATCACTCCTGGCAGTGTTTTGGGGGACAGGATGTGGTACTGGAAATCAAACTGGATTGTACACATGCAAGGCTAGCACCTTGCCTGCTGTACAACATTTCTCACACACAAGTCAAAGCCATTCTTAACTCAGTCCGTCAAGGGCAGGTTGCCAACCAAATCCAGGGCAACCTGCCCACTCCCTTAACTCAGATCTTTCCTTCTTGGTTTTAAGTTAATAAATAGACATAGACTAATTATATCATTTAAAATGATGCAATTCTATCATTTAAAATTATTCTATTTCTTTTATATGTAAGGGTTTTCCTCTATCTTGCTATCTTAAGAAGTTCATCTCTAAGTTATTTTCTCTCTCATTATCTTAAGAAGTTTGTTTATCTTTTAGGTTCTTTACATTTTTATTGCTATGTGACTTGGTGTTCCATTTTGAGTCTATGTTTGTTGGTACTATTTTGTCCTCTTGAATCCACACAGCTGTTACCACCCTAGAAAGTGGAAAGTTTTCAGCTATTATCTCTTCTACTACTTATTCTTCCTTTTTTCCTTTATAACTTTCTGGCATTCCTATAATTCAAGTAATATTCCTCTTGTTATTATTCATTAAGTTCCTTTGATTCTCTTGCTTTTTTTTTTCATTTTCCCTATAAGTGCTAGATTTTTCTTCAAGCTTGTCTATCTTATTCTCACCCTATGACATGTTGCTACTATGGCTTGCTAGTGTGTTTCTCAGGTCATTCATTTTCATTTGTATGGAATCTCTCATTTTCTGAAACAGATATCTTTTGAGTTGGTTGTATTTGTCATCCATGTACTGCTTAATTTTGCTTGCAAGTTCTTGCTTAATTTCTCTTGCCAGTGCAATGAGTGTTTATTTTAGGTCCTAATTGACCAGGATTAAGAGTTTTGATGGATTTGGGGATTTACTTGGGTTTCTGTCCCTATCTGCAACTGCAGCTGACTTCCTTTGTTTCTCCATTGTTCTTTGAGTTTTTTGGGTGTTAGTGGAGGTGGTATAGATTTCTAGTTACCTAAAAACTTACGTGTTATATTGTTTATACTAGAAGGCTATGAATAATACATCTGCTGTCCAGATTATTTTCCTTATCACGCAGTATTATTTGAATATAACTAGGGTGCATTCAACTAGCTACTCCATTGAGATAACTGCAATTTAAGACAGCTTGCTGTCTGAGAAATAGAAGTGCCACATCCGACCTGCCTCCAAGTGTGAGAGATGTACGCAGTAACATTTTCATGTGGATGCACTAGTGCATCTGCTTGGTTTTGGGTTTGACAGATAGTAGGCTATCAGGAGGAGGCAATCTCTAACCTGGGATGGGGTACATTGAATAAGGCAGAAAAACTGGGTTCCCGGGTTTATAGGCGTGTGATTTATTAGGTTTCAAGGGCTGGGAACAGGAGTATTCTTTGCTTTTAATAGCATTTATTATCTTCTGCCTACATCATGCTTATATTCCTTTTTTGTCTTTAATTTCATTGAAATTTAAACTTCTTTTATATTTATTTTCTTTAATTTTAAGTTACTTAAACTATTTTTATGACCTTGTGATTTGTCAAGTTTTTCATAGTACAGTTGTCTCAGACGTTGAAAGTTCTAACATCAGGGGCTGGAGCGATAGCACAGCAGGTAGGGCGTTTGCCTTGCGAGCGCCGACCCGGATCCGATTCCCAGCATCCCATATGATCCCCCGAGCACTACCAGGAGTGATTCCTGAGTGCAGAGCCAGGAGTAACCCCTGAGCACCGCCGGGTGTGACCAAAAAAGCCAAAAAAACCCCAAGTTCTAACATCAATCCCACCACGTTTGACTTTCCCACCACCAATTATCCCAGTTTCCCATCCACCACCCCGTCCTACCCCCTTAGCAGATGTAAACACATTTACTTCATATTGTTTGCTACAACACAAAGGCAAATAGAATTATAAAAACTTATATCAATAAAATTAATTTGTGATAATTGTTATATTTCAAATGGTGTTACTGAAATAATTGTCTAAAGATTTACTGGGCTGTTTGATGCTAGTTGAGCTTTCTGTGTTATTGGTTTTGCTCATTGGGCTTGGTGTTCTGAGCAACACTCCTCTAAGATTTGCTGTGATCCCATTAGGCTGACAGTTCTAAAAAATTTGTAAGTGTCACACACATGTGGATGTGCAGTTCAAGAGCTGAAATAATTTGGTTGCTTGGCAGTTTAATAAGGTTCACTTGTAGAGCTGGTCCCTTGCTATGTTGGAGGTTTATAGGATGTGGGTGTGGGCTGCTGTGTCTTCAGTTTGAATGGGAAATACGCTTATCCTCATTCTGAGAAGGCTCCAGAGTTATCAGCCTGGGCTTGTGTACCTGGGAAGATTTTTGTGGTATCATATTCCTGTTGGAATCAGTTGCAGAGCTGGTCATTTTCTTTTAAATATACTACTTCAACAATCTAAATTTTCCTATAAACATTATTTCTATAGACATATCATAAATTTATTAAGTTATATTTTAATAACATTTTCCATTGCAAAACACTTTGACTCATATATAACTTGGAAGTGTGTTGTTTCACCTAAGTATTCTTTAAGATATTCTGAATAACTTCTGTTTCATTTCCTTGTGATTTTAAAATAGTGCATATTTTTTCTTTTATGTTTGTAAATGTCTGTTCTATAGTACAGAATGTGATGTTATTGAATATTTGATGAATACTGTTTATTATGCTGTTTTGTTGAAATAGGTTTTTGAAGTATTTTTATTTTGTTTTGTTTATTTGCCACACCACTGTGCTCAAGGTTTGCTTCTGACCCTTTTACCAGGAATCATTCCTGATGGTGCACAGGAGACTATGTGGTGCCTCAGAACTATGTGGTGCCTCAGATCAACCTTATGTTGTCCATATGCAAGGAAAGCACCTATCTCTCAAGTGATGAGTGTTTGATTTATGTAAATGAGATCCAATTGATTGATGGAGACAGTTGCTCTTTTTTTTTTCTTTTTAGGTCACACCTGGCGATGCACAGGGGTTACTTCTGGCTCTGCACTCAGGAATTACTCCTGGCGGTGCTCAGGGGACCATATGGGATGCTTGGGGTGCTGGGAATAGAACCCAGGTCAGACACGTGCAAGGCAAACGCCATACCCACTGTGTTATCGTTCCAGCCCTGGAGATGGTTGCTCTTTAGCTCAAACCTGAAATTACTGATTTTCTGCTTGCTTAATTAATTACTGAAAGATACATTAAAATCTTAAATTATATGTACGTATTTTTCTATACACAACATATTATTTCTTTGCTTCGAGAATGTTGTTTCTGGTTTGGAAAGTGCATCCGGGATTTTTGCTACACTTTTTGTAATAATTGACCTATTTTAATTATGTAATATTCACCTCCATTTAAAACAATTTGCAGTTTGGAGGAAGAAGAGGTTTTGCGAAGTGGCGAAATGTCATTCATGAACCCTATCAGTCAGAGTATTGTTGACTACAGCACAGAGCATCAAAAAATAACACTTCTTATAGAAGCAGACTGGTGGGTTTGAGGCAGCTGGAGAGTGAGCATGGATGGAGAGAAGTGGACACTAGTGAAGGGACTGGATTTTACACATTGCATGCCTGAAAACCAATCATGAATAATTTTGTAATTTTTCTGGGTCTAAGTAAAACTTAAAAAACTTTTTAAATAGAAGAATTTTCCTATGTTCTGAAGTCAGCTTTCTATTAATATATGATAGATAATTCAGATTTCCCTTGTTTCTTTTATATGATATAATTTTTTGTATTTCATATTTTTGCTTCTTTTTGTCATTTGTTTTCATCATAAACTCACCATTTTGTATTGTAAAATTAATCAAGATTTAGCTCACTGATCATTCTGTGCAACCGTTGCAACTCCCAAAACATTTTCACCACTCCGAAGGAGAATACCACTCTTCTGAATACTCTCACGTAAACTCTTTCCTCTTCTCTCCTGGAAAAGCAAATCCACTTCATATCTCTATAGATTTGCATATTTGGAGCATTGTCATGTAAATACAATTATACAGTATGTGATCTTTTGTGTCTAACGTTTTTATTTAGTACAATATTTTCAAGATTCATCCATATTGCAGGATGTTATCATTTCATTTATTGTTATATATGTTGAGATAGGCAAAATTTCCATCAGTTGACAAATATTTGGGTAACTTCTCTTTTATGATGATAGTGAATAATGCTTCTATAAATATTTGCAAGTACAGTTTTTCCTGACTTTTAAAAATTTATTCTTTTGTACCAAATTAGTCATGTTCTGTGTTCAACACTGAACAACCACCAAATTTTTCTGTGGTAATTTTTTTCTCATCTTATTCCTTCCACTAATGATTGAGGTTTCAAAAATATTTACAATATTCAACACATGAAATATTCTGTTTTTAAATTATAGTCATCCTCCTAAAGGTAATGAGTATATGTGAAGTGATAGTTCATTCTGGTTTTGATTTACATTTACCTGATTACTAATTATGTTGAAAATTGTTTTTATGTGTTTCTCAGCCACTTGTACAATTTGGGAGCACAAAATCAATTCAGTTCCTTTGTTATTTTAAAATCCCATTGTATTTTTTATTTTTAAATTATAAGTTTCTTTATATATGTGGGGCAATATCATGTTTCATGTATGTAATCTTTTAATATTTTCTTAAGAAGAGAGATAGCTGATTAGTAGGCATATGAAAAAACTTTATCATAACTTGTTATTGGGGAAACCCAAATTAAAATTACAACAAGGTATTATCTCACACCAGCAAAAATAGCATATATCAAAAAATATACAAATGATATATGCTGGTGGAGATGTGGTGATAAAGGAATATTTATACATACTTGGTAGGAATAGCATAGCGGGTAGGGCATTTGCCTTGCAGGTGGCCGACCTAGGTTCAATTCCTCCATCCCTCTCAGAGAGCCTGCCAAGCTACCGAGAGTATCCTGCCCGCATCACAGAGAATGGCAAGCTACCCGTGGCATATTCAATATGCCAAAAACAGTAACAACAAGTCTCACAATGAAAATGTTACTGGTGCCCGCTTGAGCAAATTGATGAACAATGGGACGACAGTGCTACAGTGCTACTTGGTAGGAATGCTGTTTTAATTCAGCCCTTATTAAAATGTGATAGAAATTCCTCAAAAAATAAGAGAAATGTAACCATTTGACCCAGTAAGCCCACTGCTTATTACCTACTCACAAGACACAGAAATGCCCATTCTAAAAGATATATGCATACCTATCTTCATTGTGGCACTTAGTACAATAGCCAGTTTATGTAAATAAGTCAGATACCTAACAATGTAAGAGAGGAAAATGAAGTTGTCAATACACAATGGACTCCTACTCAGTTACAAAGAATGATAAAAAAAATACTTTTATTTGCTGAAAGTAACATGGATGAAACTGGAGGACCATATGATACATGAAGCCAGAGAACAAGGTAAAACACCAGATGTTCTCATTAATCTATGGTATGTAACAAGGCACTGGTAGAACTTTACAAGAAAAATATTCAACTCGATCAAAAAATGGGGAGAAAAAAATGAACAGAAACTTTATCAAAGAAATTCAAATGGCCAAAAGGCACATGAAAAATTCTCTACATCACTAATCATCAGTGATATGCAAACAAAACTATAGGAGATCATATCACACCACAAAGGCTGGCATACATCCAAATGAATAAGAAGAACCAGTGCTGGTGCAGATGCAGGGAGAAAGGGATTCTTATTCATTGCTGTGGGAATGTTGGCTGGTCCAGCGGTTTTTGAAAACAATATGAACATTCCTTAAAAAACTAGAAATTGAGCTCTCATTTGAACCAGCAATACCACTACTTGGAATATAATCTGGGGCCCAAAATCACATAGCAGAAGCATCAGCATCACTTCTATGTTCTTTGCAGCACTAATCACAATAAGAAGAGTCTGGAAACAACCTGAGTGTCTGAGACTGGGTGAAGAAACAATGGTACATCTACATAATGGGATACTATGCAGATATTTGGAAAAATTAAGTCATAAAATGGATGGACGTGGAGTGACATTTCATGATGAGTGAAATGAGTCAGTAGGAGAAGGACAGTTATAGAATGACTGTATTCATTTGTGGTATATAAAAATGTTATGATAATAATATCCAATGTCAAGGAAAACAGGGGCCAGGAGGACTGGTCAATGGTTGGAATTTACCACGAGTGTTTGTGGGAAGCAGAGGGTAGGTAAGATAGAGATGGGACCAGTATGACAATAATACTTAGGGATGATCACTGTGGACAATAACTGAATGTTGAAAGTAGGTAAAGGGATATATATAACCTTTCAGTATCTGTGTTGCAAACCACAATGCCCAAAAAGAGAGAGAAAGGGAAAGGGAGGCAGAGGGAGAGAGAGAAAGGGAAAGAGAAAGAAGAAGAAAAGTAGAGTAAGGCTGTAAGGGGGACAGTGGGGTAGTGGGAGATAAAGTGGGGATACTGGTGCTGAAAAATGTACACTAGTGGAGGGATGGATGTTAGAATTCTGACTGAAACCCAATCACAAATAGTTTTGTAATGGTCTGTCTCATGGAGATTCATGGTAGGTAGCAACGGTTGGGCAAACACTGGCTCTAGGTTATAGGAACTAAATGCCTAGAAAAGAGATAAATATAATGGAGAAAATAGGAGGTCTGTGAGTAAACACAGGAACAAGATCCAGTGTTCTTGTTCCTCTATGATGTAGAAGCAAATTATTTGTGTATATCAAAACTACTAATCAAACACTGTGGTAAGCATTGACCAAAACTACAACAGTAAAACTAAAAAATCTAACCATTAAAGAGTCAGAATAGGGTTTAGGAGGGAATCTTGGGTAAACCATGGGGATGAGCACACAAGTTAGTGAAAATGGAGGTGGGTACATGGTATAGCTGAAAACCAATTGTCAATAAACATATAAATCAAAGTGTCTAAATAAAGTAAAATTAAATTTAAATAAAATCTGTTCTTAGTTGGGAAAATTAATCACACTATGCTTGTATCACTTGTCATCCTGTTGCCAGTAACGTCTACACTCATCCCTGTTGCATGCTATCTTAGCCCAATGGTGTTTGCTCGCTCCAGGAACACGAAGAGCCTCACACCGTTTGCTAAGGGTCTTGATGAAGAAGTATGACCATCTCATAAGTGAGCAACCATGAGTTCTTTTGACGTCCTGTTGAATCCAGTTAGTAACAGCTCTAGTCCAGCGGTCATCTCCAAATTGCATTACATGTCTGGCCCATCCAATTTGCAAAGCCTTGGAAAAAAAAAAGACAGCATCCTTCATTCTCCATTGACAACAGAGGTCAGAACTCTGGATTCATTCTCTCACTTGAGTGAAATGTGATACTCCAAGCATAGCTCTTTCGATTTCTCTTTGGGAAACCTGAATAGTGTTCTCAACCTGTTTTCATAGGGCTCAGGTCTCTGAGGCGTATGTTAGTGCAGGAAGAACGGTGGAGTCGAAAGATGTGCCCGGAGCAGGCATTTTCTTCATCTTCTTAACGACTTTTTCAACGCTCTTGAAGGTGTTCCACGCCACTCTCTTCCTCCTGCGCAGCTAAGGTGCCACATCATTCATCATGTTGCGTTCTCGACCTAGGTACACATAACTGCTGCATTCAGAGATGTTCGTTCCATTGAGAGCAAGTGGAATATCAGGAACAAGTCCATTTCTCATGAACATTGTCTTTGTGAGATTCAGCTGTAGTCTGACCTTTCCATAGTCCTGGTCAAAGTCAGCCAGCATTTGTGACGCTTGACTAATATTTGGTGTTATGAAAATGATGTCATCAGCAAAGCAGATGTGGTGTAGTTGCAGACTGTCTATCTTCACTCCCATTTCTTCCCATCCCAGTTGTTGCATGACATTCTCGAGGGTGGCACTGAAGAGTTTCAGTGAAATGGTACCATCCTGATGAACCCCTCTCTTTATGTCGATGATCACTTACTTGTAGAATGGTGAGATCTTGGTAGTGAATCCCTAATAAAGCTCACAGAGGATCCTGATGTGTTAAGTTTGAACACCCTTTTTGGCTAGGGCTTCAATGACCTCTTCAGTCTCAGCAAAGTCCTTCTTTAAATCAATCCACATTAGACAGAGCTGCATCTTGAACTCTTGCAAAACCTCAATGAGCTTGACAACCATGTGGATATGGTCAATTGTGCTGAATACTTTTTGGAACATGGCTTGCTCGAATTGTTGTCCTTCATCTAGAGTTCTGCCAATCGTATTCAGGATGACTCGAGTGAACAACTTGTAGACAACGAACATCAGGAAGATTGGGTAATAGTTGCTGATGTCTTGGATGTCTCCCTTCTTGTACAACAGAATGGTCCTGCTGGTTTTCCATTGGGACGGAACCTTGCATTCAGACAGGTAGTGAGGTAGCATGTGAAGAGCCAAGCCAGTGTATTGATGAGTACTGGCAGAAGATTCTTCAGTTATTCAGGTTTCACCTTGTCTGGACCAGGTGCTATATGCATCTTTATTGACAAAATGGCTTGTCAGATTTTGGAAGGGAGAACGCTGGGAATGACATATCCATCCTGCGGAATTTGGTATGTGGGCAGCTGGACATGGTTATTGAAGAGATCCAAGTAGAAGTCATGGATAACCTTTTCCATTGCCCTTCTGGAAGATGTGATAGATCTATCAGGATGTCAGAGGGCAGTCATCTTGGTCTTATAGTTGGCTAAAGAAAGGTAGGCCTTACGCATACTTCTCTCGGCTTCTGCCACATTCATCAACACTGCTGCTCTTCTCTCTTCGAGGTCTTCCTTTATCAGTTCTCTGCACAGCCTTGTGAGCTCGGAAGTTAGCTTATGATTGCCTGAGGCTTGCAGCAAACCACATTGGCGAATGAGCTCGAGAATTTCCTATGACAGGCGTCTTTTTGTGGTTTTCTCTCTCTCGGCGTTCCTTGAACAATCATGGAAGTGCTGAACCAGTAGATCATATTTATTGTAGATGTTGTCAATGATGGCATCTTCTCATATTGCCACAACAGTGCCAAGGAGCTCCCTGTTGGTGGTTGCACTGGGAGTTCTCTCCTTAAACTTTGTAGCCATTTCTGCCCGCTCTGTGAAGTAGAATTTCGCACAAAGAAGACAGTGGTCTGATTCTGTTTGTAATTTTGGGACAACAACAACATTGGTCAGGCAAAACTGATGATTGAATATGATGTGGTCAATTTCATTGTGGAACTGTCCACTGGGAGACTTCCATGTCTAACGTTTAGATTCGGCCTTCTGGAACTGTGAGTTACCATGGGGGGGGGGGTCTTGGTCAACATGATGAACTCAGTCTCTCACTCAGTTCATTCCATTCTAGGCTGTGGGTCTCGATGTGGAGTTCTTTGGGCTACCTTCTCAGTCCTATCTTGGTGTTAAAATCATTGACAATTACCTTGTAGAAGGTGTTGTTTTCTTTATAGAACTTCTCCAGCCTTGTGTAAAACTTCTCAATTTCTTCCTCGTCGTAGTTGGATATTGGTGCACAGAAAACAAAGATAGAAACTGCCGACAATGAGCCACATCTATTCAATCATAAACGTCTGATTCAGCTTATTAGGCATTCGAACAAATAAATGCTCATGGCCAAGTTGGTGTTGATGAGGACACTGACACCACTGACGGCCTCTACTCTCACATGTTATGAGGAACAGTTCTTCTGCAGTGTTGAAAATGGCGTGATGTGATCAATGCCTTCTCATCTAGGTCAACCCAATGATGTTTAATGGGAAAAATTTTTAAAAAATTCTCATTCTTTTAGCTGTCTTCTGTCATGTTAGTGTCCTTTGTTGCACAGTTTTTTAGTATGAAGAAGCTAAATCAATTAATCATTTCTTATTGTTTATTCATTGTTGGTATACAACATCCCATAATCTCAGGCCTAGCTAGGCCTGGATGTAAACAACGGTTTCTGTTATTGTTACTGTTACTTTAAATGACTGTTACTGTTTCTTTGGCTAAGTTAATTTGCATATTCAGCCTATGTGACTGAATATCATTGGTTAGTACATTAACCTACTAAATAAAAGGAGGATGAGCAGGCTGCTCTCCGGCAGGCCATAACAAAAAACCTCCGGAGACAGTCATGTGATCCTCCCCCAAAATATATATTTCTTCTGCGAGTGAAATGCCTCGGACTGTCAAGTAAAACTGCAACATTGTTGCAACATATGGCGCTCAACACCGGGGCTCGAAGATAAAGGCTCCATACGGAAGAAATAGAGAAAGGGGAGAGATCAAGAAAGGGAATTAAGAAAGATAGAAAGAAGAAAAAGAGGGAAGAAGAAGAAAAAGAGAAAGAAAGGGACAAAGAAGAAATATAGATAAGGAAGGAAGAAGAAAAAGAGAAAGAAAGGGAGAAAAAAGATAGGAAGAAAGAAAGAAAGAAAGAAGGAAAGAAAGAAAGAAAGAAAGAAAGAAAGAAAGAAAGAAAGAAAGAAAGAAAGAAAGAAAGAAAGAGAAAAGGAGAAAAGGAGAAAGAAAAGGAGAAAAGAAATAAAGAATAAATAAAGGAAGAAAAAGAAAAAGGGGCAATGGTCAATTCTGTAACTTTTCAGCAGGATGCCTATGTTGACACTTTGAACTCTCTAACAGAAGCAGCTGGTCTGCCCTTAAGAGAACAGATACTAAGATGCCTCCTTGAGAGGATACAAAAGTACTGTCATTGGTTTAAGCCAAACAATATAAAATAATTCAATCTAGATTGATGGGTAAAAATAGGGAGAGAACTGTGTTATGCACAGAAAAATGGAGATTTGATCCCAGCAAAGGAATGGAGTGCGTACAATTGTATTGCTGCTGCCCTGAATTTTTCACAGTTTAACTTTGAGTATGAGGAGCCTTCTCTCTCATCTTCTCATATGGCTCTCTCCACTGATTCATCAACTCTTTTGTCTTCTCATATGACTCTCTCCACTAATTCATCAAATTCTAAGGCAACTTACAGGGAAACTCCTGTGTTAGAGAAGAAAAGTGGGGAAGAATCTTTGATAATACCAAAATTTTGTGCTAAGCCAACAGCATCTGTCTTTTCTGGTGAATCATATCAAATTGATGATTCACCTGCCTGGTCTGAGTCTGACGCAGAAAATCCAGTTTTAAAAGAGGATGTAAACTCCAAGATTTGAAAAAAGTTAATGAAAAATTAGATAAAATAATTAGACAAATGAAGTACCTTGATATGCACCTCCCTTCTCAAAGAAGGATAATGCCTGCTGGACAGTGTATCCACTGATCCTGACCCTTTGGCAGTTCCTTCCCCTCAATTATATAAAAATAGGAAGAGGAATCTCTGTGTTGCCATTTTAAGCTTACTCCTGAATTGCATTCTCTGATGCAAAAATATGAAGCTCCCTTATATAAAACAAAATTGAGTCAACAGCCTGCTCAGTTTATGACTTTTCCAGTTGTTTGTAATCCTGATATACAAAGAAAAAGACAGGCAGGGGAATATGAGCCTGTTCCTTTTAAGTTTCTTTCCTCCCTTAAGCAAGCTGTGGCCACCTATGGTGTTATTTCTATGTGCTAGCCATTTTCAAAAATTTTGCAGAAGCTAATACTGTAATTCCGCTTGATTGGCAAAGTCTTGCAAAGGAAGTGTTAGAAAATTCTCAATATGTACAATTTAAATCCTGGTGGAGAGAAGAGGCGGAAAATTTGCTAGAATTAAAACACCAAAAGAAGTTGGTAACACTGTGAACCAGATTTTAGGCACTGGCAAGTGGGCTTTAGTGCAAGAACAAGTCCGTTTAGAGGCAAACATTTTATTTATTTATCTATTTTTTATAATTTTATTTATTTTTTATTGAATCACCATGTGGAAAGTTACAAAGTTCTCAGGTTTATGTCTCAGTTATACAATGCTCAAACACCCATCCCTTCACCTGTGCCCATATTCCACCACCAAAGACCCCAGTGTACCTCCCACCCCCCGTCCCCCACCCCCCATACCTGCCTGCTTAGTTGATAAATTTCACTTCATTTTCACTTCACCTTGATTACATTCTATATTTCAACACAACATTCACTATTGTTGGAGTTTTCCCCCAAGAAAGACAGCCCTACTGCCCATGCAGCATTTGATAATTAGTTTTCCATTGCTGAAACTGGAGAGATATGAAGTCCCGTTGTTTCAAGTACATAGAGTTTTCCCCCCCTCCTTCCCGCGCCACCAAGTTCGTGCCTGCTTAATAGTCCTCATATTATGGTTGACACCACGCCGCCCTATGAGAAAAAAGGATATTTCCAGTCCTCTGCCGGCGTGGGGCTATGGCTTAGTTCAGTCTAGAGACATGGGTACAAGTAGTTTCTGGAACCGGAAGTAGTCTAGTTAGGCTCCGGGTTCTGGTTGATCAGCAACATCGTGGCCACTCAAGTGTGGCCACCCGGGTCCAGTCTCGGCAGAGCATGCGCTGGCATTGGTCCGAGACTTCACAAGCGTCCCGCTGTTCCAAGTATATAGATTTTTTTTTGTTCTTTTTCCCCCGTCCCATTCCCGCGTAGAGGCAAACACTTTAGAAGCTGTTAATAAGACCTGTATAAAGGCGTGGCATTATCTTGAGACCTCTGCAAAACTTACTATGTCATTCACAAAAATCTTTCAGGAAGCAAATGAACTTTACACAGATTTTATTGCCAGACTCCAAGACTCTCTTGAAAAGACAAAAAAAAAAGAAAAAGAAAAAAAAAGGGGCTGGAGAGATAGTACAGCGGGTAGGGCGTTTTCCTTGCATGCGGCCGACCCGGGTTCGATTCCCAGCATCCCATATGGTCCCCCAAGCAGCGCCAGGAGTGATTCCTGAGTGCAGGACCCAAAAAGGAAAAAAATATAGAAGACTCTCTTGAAAAGGCTATACCTGATGAAGGCCTTCGTGAAATACTTATGCTAACTTTAGCGGTGGAAAATGCTACAGCAGACTGCAAATAGGCAATTCAAACTGCTAAGCTAATGGAAAAAAACTCTCTGGATGATTTTATTAAAGTATGTAGGAAAGTGGGAATACCAACCCATCAGGCACAAATAATAGCCACTGCTTATAAAAGAGTAAACCAGATAAAATGTTACGGCTGTGGAGCTTTGGGACATCTCAGACGAGATTGTACAAGTATTAGTTCTAGGATGAGAAAAGAACCAGGCGTCTGTAGAAAATGTAGGAAGGAAAGCACTGGGGCAATGAATACAATTACAAAAGAGAAAAAATTAGAAAAGATAATGAGCCGTCGGGAAACGGGAGTCAGGGCTCAACCCGGGGCCCCTTCAACAATACGGGAAATCTTCAATGAAATCTATAAAGTGTTCTTCATCCCCTACCATGATCACAATCAATAAACCAAAAGGCATTAGCAATAAACTGTCCTACACTGACCTTGTAAGAGCAACAGAGGGAAGTGTAGCAGCTATTTCAGTTTTACAGGATTTGTTTCTGACTTCTAATAAAATTTATAAAATTCCAACTAATATTTATGGCCCCCTTCCAAAAGGAACAGCCGGAATGATCTTAGGGAGAAGTAGTATGACTCTGCGAGGTGTTAATGTAAAAGTGGGACTCATTGACAGTTATTTTATGAATGAAATCTCAATTATAGGCACTGTTCAAGAGGATATTAGAATATTAAAAGGGGAACGTACTGCTCAACTGCTTTTGCTTCCGTGCATACTAGGAAAAAATACAGGCATGAAAAGAAAGGGTGATTTTGGAAGCATTAATGCAGAAATATTTGGGGCAAAAAAATTACTGATGATAAGCCTACTTTGGTTATGACCTTTGAGGATGGAACAAAACTGGAGGGTATGTTAGATTCAGGTGCTGATGTTACTGTTGTCGCCTCCCATCATTGGCCTAAAGTTTGGCAAAAGTGTTGTGTGGACGTTACTTTTTCTGGTATGGGTGTGGTCACTGATGTTCAACAGAGTGTGCAACCTCTTCATTGTAGTGATCCTGATGGAGACACGGCAGTCATCCAGCCATATATTGCTCCAATAGCTATCACCTTATGGGGACGAAATTTGTTGCAAAAACTTGGTGTGAAATATATTAAAGAAAAAGAGGTGTCTCAGCAATCGCCTTTTTAATTTGGACCGCAACTTGAAGAACAGCTCTACCAATAGTATAAAAAAAGGTTCAGCCTGTTTGGGTTGAGCAGTGGCCCTTAACAAAAGAAAAACTTAAGGCTTTAAATGAATTGGTTACAGAACAGTTTGAATTGGGACATACTGTTTTCAGTTATAGTCCCTTGAATTCACCAGTATTTGTTATCAAGAAAAAGACTGGTAAATGGCGAATGTTAAGTGATCTAAGAAAAGTTAATGTCTGCATGGAACCAATGGGACCTTTACAAATGGGCCTACCTAATTTAGCCATTATTCCAAAGCAATGGAATATTATTATAATTAATGTAAAGGATTGTTTCTATACCATCCCTTTGAGAGAAGAGGATAGAGAAAAAATTGCCTTTACTGTGCCTTCCTTAAATAGTGAAACTCCTGCTAAAAGATATCACTAGACTGTTTTGCCTCAAGGGATGATAAATAGTCCCACGATGTGTCAATATTTTGTTAATCAACCATTGGTTATAATTAGGGCACAGTACCCTGAAGTCAGAATTATTCACTACATGGATGATATTCTTATCACTGCTCCACCTCATATAAATTTGCAAAAGGTTTATGAAGCTGTAACGTATGAACTAGAGTCATGGGTTTTAAAAATCGCACAGGACAAAATTCAACGTCAGGTTCCTTGGGAAATTTTGGGACAAATAATATGGGAGAGTAGAATTACACCTCAAAAGGTCCAAATTCAGAGAGATAAATTAAGAACTTTAAATGACTTTCAAAAAATATTAGGAAATATAAATCGGCTACGGCCTTCTTTGGGTATACCCACCTATGCCCTACAAAATTTGTTTCAACCATTGGAAGGTGATACCTCTTTAAACAGTCCAAGGCAACTTAGCCTGGCAGCTGAAAAGGAATTAGAAATAATTGAAGAAATTATTAATAAGGCTCAGCTGGATAGAATTGATTCTTCTGAAATTTTAAATCTGATAGTGTTGCATACTTCACATTCTCCTACTGGGATTTTGGTACAAGGAACTAATATTGTGGAATGGAGTTTTTTATGTAACAAGTCTAGTAAAACATTGGTTACATATGTAAATAAAATATCTCAGATAACTTTTAAAGGAAGAAGAATAACTAGACAATTAATAGGAAGCGATCCTACTGAAATTGTTGTACCATTGACTAATGAACAAATTCAAGAGCTATGGGAAATTGATAAAGATTGGCAAATTGCTTGCACTGATTATCTGGGCAAAATTCACAACAACTTTCCAAAGCAAACTATATTTCAATTTCTTAATTTTACTAATTGGATTTGGCCTAATATTACAAAAGCTGAACCTATTGAGTCCACTGTTACATTCTTCACAGATGCTAGCAAAGAAGGAAAGGCTGCTTATACTGATATGAAAAATGACAAGGTTTTAAAAAATCCATATAAATCAGTTCAGAAGAATAAATTATTTGCAATTATTTCTCTTTCACAAAATTATTCTGAACCAGTAAATATTGTAATGGACTCTCAGTATGCACCAATAGCTCTGATGAAATGACATCGATGGAGAAACATTGGAAAATTCAGGATAGCTCAGAAGAAATAAGCTCTAATAGAATTTAAAATGATTTAGATAAAATTAATCAGAGATGTAAGGTCCTTTACAGGGACCAGTCTCTGAGAGTTGGATGCCAGGCCAGGTGGAAAGGTGGGGACGAGATTTTGCTTTTATTTCAGCAAACAGAAACCATTTTTGGTGTCCTACAAAACGCCTAAAGCTTCTCAGTGAACAATGGATAGCAAATGAAAAACTGCAGTATGGATTCCTTTTTTATGGATTTTTGCCGGCTTTGTAAAAACAGAAGCACTTCTCTTCTTTTCTTTTTGGATACAATTCTACAAGCAAGAGACAGGCTAGTTGGACTGAAAAACGGGGGATAATCCCAATCGGCCCACAGGGAAAGTTTTACCCTGGGGACTGCCCTTCCTTTTTCTGTCCATCAATTTTTCTTCTCTGGTTCTTGGAGGGTCAGAATTAGGATCAGGTATGTATGAATGCACATGCATGTAATTATGTTGTCTTTCTGTATGTCTGTCTGTGTTAAGTGTTTAAATATTGAAGTCAGACTGAAATCAGAAGTGGCAATCATACTCCAAAAAATTTTTTAAAGTGTGAGTGGTTTTTGGAGCTTATTAAGAGTTGTAAAATTAGAGCATGAAACCAAGGTAAAAACTGTTAAAGATTGATATAAAATGTTCATGATTTAGAATATCTAAAGTATAAGAACTATTAAATGAGCTGTTAAAAGAGAATTGAAATAATTGTATATAAAATAGGTTCAAAAGATATTGCTTTATTTTAAGAGATAACAGGTTTATTATAAGAAACTGGATAATATTCCATTCATATTTTATTGGAACATCTATGAAGTTTGAGAAGGAGGAAATTTCTAATTTTACTTATGGATGCCGGTGATTCTTCTTTGTCAATGAGAAAAGAATCTGATAACAGGAGTACTTCGGCAGTTACTGATTGTGGAAAAACCTGGACTGTGAAGTTCATCCAGAAATGGCATGAAAGTGTTGTTTTTGTTTAGAGACTAATTGATCTTCGTTGACAAATGTCTCTGAACCAGGACTGGAACTGAAATATTGCTTAATGTGTGTAAACTCTATATATGTAAACTCTGTATTGTAAAATGAAAAACAATTTCTGTAAAATATGGTTAGATTTTCTTAAGATTGTCTTGAGGTATTACTGGAAAGATTTGTGAAAATGTTTGTATTGTTTACTACTGGTCATTTTAAACAAAAAAGGGGGAAATGTTGGTATACAACATCCCATAATTTCAGGCCTAGCTAGGCCTGGATGTAAACAATGGTTTCTGTTATTGTTACTGTTACTTTAAATGACTGTTACTGTTTCCTTGGCTAAGTTATTTTGAATATTCAGCCTATGTGGCTGAATATTATTGGTTAGTACATTAACCTACTAAATAAAAGGAGGATGAGCAGGCTGCTCTCCGGCAGGCCATAACAAAAAACCTCCAGAGACAGTCATATGATCCTCCCCAAAAATATATATTTCTTCTGCGAATGAAATGCCTCGGACTGTCAAGTAGAACTGCAACATTGTTGCAACATTTATTTGATATAATATCTAAAAATCCTTTTCTAAAGTTAAGGTTATGCATATTTAACCTTACTTTTTTATTTTGTAGTTCAGCTATTTTATGTTTACAACTTTATATGTATTAATTTACTTATTGGGTTATATTGTCAAGGTCCAATGGAATCCTCTTTTATGAGGACATGCATTTGATCTAATATTGCTATTCTTTTAAGGATCTTGTTGTTGTACTTGGTATATTCAGGTACCTTATATATTTTTATTCATTTAGTTAGTTTTTGGGCCTCACACAGTGGCACCCCTGGCTTTCTCCTGGCTCTGTACTCATGGGCGTCACTCCTGGCAGGGCTTCGGGAAGGAATGAAGCCCAGTGAGCTGAATGCAAGTCAAACACTTTGCCTGCTATATTATCTCTCCAACCCATGATTTAAAAAAATCTTAGATAAGTTAGAATCTTGCATTATTATTTTTAATATATGAATAAGTATCTACCAAAACTGTTTGCTGACGGGACTATTCTTTCTCCATTGAATTATTCTCATACCATTGTCCACTTGGATTGGAGAGACAGTACAGTGTGTAAGGTTCTTTCCATGTATGTGACCAATCTGTGTTTGATCCCAGACATGTATTTGGTCCTGCAACTTCAACTGTGAGTGGAGATTGAGTTTAGCCAGATGTATCCTTCAAACAAATAAAAATTGACTATTAAAGTATGGATTTATTTTAGATATATCGATTATATTCTCTAGTCTATCTTGTTGATGTCCACCCTATTTCCATGTCAAAGCTTCAAAATTTTGTAGCCTTGTACAAGTTTACAGTGAAACTCTGATTTTTTGTTGATGAAGTGTAAGAGTACTGCACCAAACATGGTTCTTTTGTTTTATACTTCATTTTAGGCAGTTTTCTTGGGCTGACTCTACAGTGTAATTATCAACAGCCTTAGAAACAGAAGTATCTGTAATCGAGACAGTAACTCCAATTGCTCTGCCTCTTCTAACTCTATTTACTACCATTGCTCTCTAAACCCTGCTCTGTTCACTTGTTGCCTGTCACTTCTTGCTGCCTTTTCTTTCTTATCTTTGATATTTTTTCTAAATACTATCTGCTCTCTTCTCAGTAACTTGTATATATATATATATATATATATATATAACTTATAATATACATATAATGTATGCCCACAACTTAGTTGTTTCTGTTTCTGGTATTTGATTTGTTATACTGTATTAGGTAACACTGGATGACTTTGCGTAGATAGAAGACGGTGTGGAATTTTTGTGGGTGATTTTGCATATGCCATTAAAAGCATTTATAAAAATTTTCATTAATTTCCTTCTTCATTTCTTTAATATCATTTGTAAGGTTTTAATTTAGAAAATATAAGCTCTACTTTATTCTTTGACAACATATAGCAAATTATCTACCTTATTGTTTGGCAGTAAACATTGTTGGACTTGGGGGTGGAGGTTCACATCTAGTGATACTTAGGGCTTACTCCTGGCTCTACACTCAGGGGTCAGCCCTGTCAGTCAGTGCTCAGGGAGCTATATGTGACTGCCAGGGAATGAATTCAGGTCAACTGCAAGCAAGACAAGAGCCCTAACAGCTGAACTATTTCTCTGCCCCAAACACAATGTTTCTTGCTCATTTACTTGTACTTTGAAAGTTTGGTTAAATTTATTAGTAAAAATGTTTTTGTGTGTTGATTCTTTAGGATCATTTACATATATAACCATGTAGTTTGAGAACAGAAATAGTTATAATGCTTTCTTCCAAACTTGTAACTGTTTTTCTGGACTTCTTAATTTCGGTCCATGGCCTTCAGTTTCTCACCCAGCTCTATACATTTCAGCATCTTCTGATCAATATTGTGGAACATGTCTGGATTAATATGTTTCTTGGAGTTTTCATGAAAACTGACCTTAATTTACTTCTGATTAATAATGCTTGAAAAAAAATTAACCACCTTCTATCGCAGGCAGGATATTTTTCTCTGTCGTGAGGTCCAGATAACTGCACACAGCTTGACATATCTTGTAATGATAATGTAAAAATACCTTTGTTATCATTGAAATATATTATTCTTCTTATAAAGAGATAACAAGCATTGCTTCACTAGCTCCATTTTATTATTAAGAGTAAAAGTCTCACTGTGCTTGTTTACCAAGTTGTGGAGTTCTGAGGGATTATTAATTAAATGAACATGAAATAGAGCATGGTATACATTAAGAGGCTTAATGAATCTACCTATAGTTTGAGACTGTTTTTTGTACTTTGCCAAATAATATAAATAAAAAGCTATTTACTTTGCCAAGTAATATTAACAAAACTAGAGCACACTTTGATAGGATTCCTACATGACCTGACTGAGCACCATAGCAGGTGTAGTTATAATCTATTAATAAAAATGGAGAGCTCTTTTAGAGTTCTTCAGTCTGGTATAGATCATTGTCGTAGTAAATCAAAAGTTCTTTGAATCATAGAAGCCATTCTTCTAACAGATATCCATTATGTCCAATTTATATGGAAGGGCATGCTTAAAACTTTTTACCATGGTGCTGAGGATCTAGCACAGTGAGTAAAGTGGTTGCCTTGTATCTCTTATTTGGTCCAAACCCTGGCATCCCATATGGTCCCTAAACTCGCCCTAAGAGTAGAGCCTGGAATAGGCCCTGAGCAGATATGGGTTTTTGCTAGGAAACAGATCTGTCTGAAATCAGTATGTACTGAGGTCAACTGCTTTGTATTCATCTGCATCTTATCTATGGCTTGCTTAAGGATGTCAATACATCATAGGGGCTGTTTTATTTCCAGGAGTGCATTAGTCTCTTGGTAAAGTCCAGCAAAAGTGCCTGTTGCATATCGAATTTACTTTCTATTGTAAGTGTTGATAGTGTGAATCTGTGAGAATCCCATTTTAAAATGAGGAACACTGGATATAGAGAATTTAAAAATGAAGCACCAAGGATGCTGTTGTACATCCAGAGCTCTGAGTGCAGTTCTCAAACGCGACAATTTCTCAGCAAGAATTTCCCCACTACTTCACAAAACTGAATCATATGCCCTTGAAAGAAGAGCATATTATTACAGCATTGTTTACAAATTGCTCTAGAGCAAACTCCTTGTTTTCTGCAGGTGGTCAAAGCAGAGGCAGCTTGTTCTCCTTGACCAATAAATGTTATGTTAGCTATCTATTTTCTCTGAATATATTTCATTATGTTGAGGAAGTTTTATTTGTAGTGTTTTATTATGAAAGTCTATTGGATTTTGTCAAATGTGTTGTGTCAATTGAGATGATCCTGTATTCCCCCCTTCCTTCTATTAACATAATGTATTAGAATAAATTTCACCGTTTGAAATACCCAAACAACAGCTTAGTAAATCTCTCTCATTCATAATTTGTGATTACTGTAATATTTTTCTGGTTTTGACATTTTAACATTTTTTTAAAAAATAATGTTCTATAGTCATTGGTATGTAATTTACATATGTTGTCTTAATAGTTAGTGACAGGGTAATATTGAAATTATATAGTGAATTACAAAGAAAGAATTAAGCCAAGTGATTATTTTTGCATGTTGATATTTGATTTAATTTCTTATTTTTATTATTATAATGTAAGATAATAGTTGATAGTAGTATTAATGCTTAAGATCTTGATGTACAGTTACCTCACCACTAAAGTATCTAGAGACTCTTCACAAATGACTCAATTTTATATCTACTGCACAACTACCATACACTATGCTTCTTCTTCCCCCATATAGAATCCTATGTTTTGTACTCCAAGGTCAAGGTTTGTCATCATTTGATGCAGTCTTTAACTGTGCTTTATTTCTTTATATATCACTGATAAGTGAGATCATAAGGCTTCTGTTCTTCTCCCTTTCACTTTACAAATTTAACATAATATTTTCCAGTTGCCTTGAACTTGAAAGGAACTGAAAATGTCATTTTTTTCTTTAATAAAAATTTTATTTTATTAAATCACCGTGTGGAAGATTACAATGCTTTCAGGCTTAGGTCTCAGTTATACAATGCTGAAACAACAATCCCTTCACCAGTGCCCATATACCACCACCAAAAAAAAATATAACCCACACAGTACACCTCCCATCCCGCCCCCCCCAACCCCCTACCTTGTAACTGATAAGTTTCATTTTACATTCTGTTTACTTTGGTTACATTCAATATTTCAACACAAACCTCACTATTGTTGTTAGGAGTACCCCATTCGATTCAGACCTACTGTGAAGACAAATAAGGTACTGCGGCCGCGCGGTTTTGAATTTCTGTACTTTGACACAAAGTCCAGGGAGATTTCTTCCAGATATTGGATCATTGCAGGCTTGAAAACCCAATCTGTGGTTGTCTTAATATGGCGGACACTGCGCCCTTCATCCCCGGATAGAAAGAGGCGAGAGAGAGAAATACCTTTCCCCTCCTGGGCGGGCACGGGGCCGAGACTTAGTTCTCAGGCTGGAGACATTCTGCGAGGAGTTGCCCATGCGGAAAGAGGATTTCTTGGTCTGGATTCACGCTTGTGCAGCTGCGGAGAGGCCGCACACGCGTGCGGCCCCCGGGATCACATCTCGGCGGTCTGAAAATGTCATTTTTTATAACTCCATAGAATTCAGTTGGACAGGCATATCACAACTCTATTATCCATTGATTCATTGTTAGACATTTGGATTATTTATATATCCTGGATATTGTACTAAGTGCTACAGTGAACATAGGTGTGTATAAAGTTTATTTAAATCAATATTTTGTTGTGTTAGAGGAAGATGCCAAAAAAATGAAATCACAAGATGATATTGTTAGCACAAAAGCAGATTTTCCTGTGCTGCTGGGATCTTGAAAATTGTATGAAAGATTTGTATACAAAGCTCAGAAGATAGAAAGCTAGTTTATTGTTCAGATAAACTAAATGGATTTGGATCACTCCCTAGATTTCCAGACCTGTCCTTTACGTGTGAATGGCATCATTAGCCCTATCCCTGTTGCTGCCTGATACCATGAATGACTTCCCTGTCTGGTCCTATGCAGTCTACTTATTTCCAGTGAACTATGTCCTGGTCCTGTCACTGTACCACTCTCTCTATCCTGAATAGATAGAGAGCTTTTCCCAGTCTGTGGATACGACCACATGCATGTGGATGAGATTCCTGTGCTCTGTACTCATTGTTGGGCCTCTGACATATACCCCAGCAGTTCCTTCCATCCTCTCTTGAATTTTCTGTAGTCTCTGCCATGGCTACGTGTGAGCTTTTCTGGGTGTCTGAGCCCTGCGTAAACCTGAGACTTCCTGGGTATTTGAACCCTGAATATTCTGTTCCTGTATAGGCCTATGAGGCCTGCCTGTACTGGTTCATGTTTCTGAGGCTCACAGCCCTACCTGAGAGAGTCTAAAGAGCATGTGCTCACAGAGACGGGGGACTTGTAGCCTCCTTTTATTTGCTGCTGGTCCCAGATCCAGTCATCATATTATCTATTTTTATGGTTACATATACCATGAGTGGAGATTTAAAGTGACCTGGTGCTCCACACTTCGGCTCCTGCTGTACCATTCTCCACTCAAAAGGTGGTTATCCTAAATTCTTTTAGGGATTGGGGTGAAGGTCCTTCTTTTAAAAACATCTATTTTGATGAGAGTTTTTATACTGATTGGGTCCTGGATCTTCTGAAATATTTACTCATCTATTGATATGAGATATGTTATATATTCTTTTATTGAAATGGTATATCATGTTGATTAACTTGTAAATATTAAATGATTCTTGCATCCTCAGGATATTTGATCATGGTGTATGATCCTTGAGATGAGATGCTGGATTACTTTTATTTTTAAATTAATTTATTATTTAATTAGTGAAATACCGTGAAGGTACAGTTACAGATTTATACATTTTATGCTCATGTTTCCCTCACATAAAGTTCGAGAACCCATCCATTCACCAGTGCCCATACTCCACCACCAGTAAACCCAGCATCCCTCCCATCCTCCCCAATCCCATCTCCCCCCACCCCACCCTGCCACTGTGGCAGGGTATTCCATTTTGTTCTCTCTCTCTCTAATTAGGTGTTGCAATAAAGATGTTGAGTGGCCATTGTGTTCAGTCTCTAGTCTACATTCAGCACGCATCAATCCTCCCCCGCATGGCCTCCAACCACATTTTACTTTGTGTTCCCTTCTCTATCTGAGTTGCCCTCTCCCCAGAATGTGAGGCTAGCTTGCGAGCCATGGAGTCAACCTCCTGGTACTTATTTCTACTATTCTTGGGTGTTAGTCTCCTACTCTGTTATTCCACAGACGAGTGTAATCCTTCTATGTTTGTCTCTCTCTTTCTGACTCATTTCACTTAGCATGATACTTTCCATGCTGATCCACTTATATACAAAATTCATAACATCATTTTTTCTAACAGCTGCATAGCATTCCATTGTATATATCTACCAAAGTTTCTTCCACAAGTCATCTGTTCTAGGGCACTCGGGTTTTTTCCAGATTCTGGCTATTGTAAACAGTGCTGCAATGAACATATAAGTGCAGATGTCATTTCAACTTTACTTTTTTGCTTCTCTGGGATATATTTCTAGCAGTAGTATTGCTGGGTCAAATGGGAGATAAATTTCTAATTTTTTTGAGAATCGTCCATATTGTTTTCCAAAAGGGCTGAACCAGTCGGCATTCCCACCAGCAGTGTAGAAGGGTCCCTTTCTCCCCACATCCTCTCCAACAGTGGTTGCTTTTGTTCTTTTGGATGTGTGCTAGTCTCTGTGGTGTGAGGTGGTATCTCATGGTTGTTTTGATCTGCATCACCCTGAGGATTAGTGATGTAGAACACTTTTTTATGTGCCTTTTGGCCATTCGTATCTCTTCCTTGGTAAAGTTTCTGTTCATTTCTTCGGCCAATTTTCTGATGGAGTTGGATGTTTTCTTCTTGTAGAGCTCAACCAGTGCTTTATGTACCCAGGATATCAACCCTTTATAGGATGGGTATTGGGTGAATATCCTTTCCCATACTGTAGATTGCCTTTGTATTCTGGTCACTGTTTCTTTTGCGGTGCAGAAGCTTTTTAGTTTAATGTAGTCCCGTTTGTTTATCTCTGTTTCTACTTGATTGCTTAGTTCTGTGTCATCTTTGAAGATACCTTTATCTTCAATATTGTGGAGGGTTTTGCTGACCTTGTCTTCAATGTACTTTATGGTTCGTGGTCTGATATTGCGGTCTTTAATCCATTTTGATTTGACTTTTGTGCATGGTGTCAGGTACAGGTCTAAGCCCATTCTTTTGCAGTTATGCCAGCACCATTTGTTAAAGAAGCTTTCCTTGCTCCACTTCACATTTCTTGCTCCCTTATCAAAGATTAGATGATCACACATTTGAGGTTGTGTGTAGGAATATTCCACCCTGTTCCATTGGTCTACGGTTCTGCCTTCGTTCCAGTACCATTATGTTTTAAGTGTTACTGCTTTGTAGTAAAGTTTGAGGTTGGGGAGGGTGATGCCTCCCATCATCTTTTTCCCAAGAATTGTTTTAGCTATCTGTGGGCGTTTATTGTTCCATATGAATTTAAGGATTGCTTGATCCATTTCTTTGAAGAATGTCTTGGGAATACTTATACGGATCGTGTTAAATCCGTATAGTGCCTTGGGCAGAATTGCCATTTTAACAGTGTTTATTCTCCATATCCATTAGCAGGGGATATGTTTCCATTTCCTCATGTCCTCTTTTTTTTCATGGAATAGCGTTTGATAGTTTTCTTTGTAGAGGTCATTTACTTCTTTAGTTAAGCTGATTCCGAGGTATTTGATTTTCTGAGGCACGATTGTGAATGACATTTCTTTTTCCATGTCCCTTTCCTCTGTCTCATTGTTTGCATATAGGAAGGCCATGGATTTTTGGGTATTGATTTTTTAGCCTGCAACTTTACTGTACAGGTCAATTGTTTCTAACAGTTTCTTAGTAGAGTTTTTAGGCTTCTCTAGGTATAGTATCATATCGTCTGTGAATAGTGAGAGTTTCTTACTTTCCTATCTGAGTGCCCTTAATAACTTTTTCTTGCCTAGTGGCTATTGCTAGTCCTTCCAGTACTATATTGAAGAGAATTGGTGAGTGTGGGCATCCTTGTCTTCTGCCTGATCTTAGAAGAAAGACCCTTATTTTTTCCTCATTGATATTAATGCTTGCCATAAGTTCGTGGCAGATGGCTTTGACTATCTTGAGGAAAGTTCTGCTAAAAGCCATTTTGTTGAGAGTTTTTATCGTAAATGGATGTTGGATCTTGTCAAATACTTTCTCTGCATCTATTGATATGATCATATGGCTTTTATCTCTACTTTTGTTGATATGATCGATTATGTTGATTGATTTACAAATGTTAAACCATTTTTGCATCCCCGGGATGAATCCCACTTGGTCATGGTGTATGATCTTTTTGATAAGTTGTTGGATCCTAATAGCTAATATTTTGTTGAGAATCTTGGCATCAGTGTTCATCAGGGATATTGGTCTATAATTTTCTTTGTTAGTGGTGTCTTTGTTTGTTTTTGATATTAGGGAGATATTTGCTTCATAGAAACTATTTGGGAGAGTTCCTGTCTTTTAAATTTCCTGGAAAAGCTTGAGGAGAACTTGCAACAGGTCTTCATTAAGTGTTTGGAAGAATTCGCCAGTGAATCCATCTGGACCTGGGCTTTTGTTTTTGGGGAGAGTTTTGATTACAGTTTAGATTTCCTTGATATTTATGGGCCTTTACATGCATTTCAAGTCTTCTTGATTCAGTCTTGGGAGATTGTTGGAATCAAGAAATTTGTCCACTTCTGTTTGGTTCTCTTGTTTTGTGGCATACAAACTTTCAAAGTAGTCTCTGATGATCTTTTGAATCTCCTTGGTTTCTGTTATGATGTCCCCCTTTTCATTTCTGATTCGGTTATTAGGTTTCTCTCTCTCCTTCTTTGTGAGTCTTGCCAGCAGTTTATCAATCTTATTTATTTTCTCGAAGAATCAGCTCTTTGTTTCATTGATCTTTCAGATTGTTTTTTGGGTTTCCATATTATTAATTTCTGCTCTAAGTTTTGATATTTCTTTAATTCGATCTAGTTTGGGTTCCTTTTGCTGGTCCTCTTCTAAGAACTTGAGCTGCAAAGTCAAGCTATCTATATAGGCTCTTTCTTCCTTCCTGAGGAAAGCTTGCAGAGCTATAAATTTTCCCCTTTACACAGCTTTAGCTGCATCCCATAGGTTCTGGTAGCTTGTGTCTTCATTCTCATTTGTTTCGAGGTATTTTTTTATTTCTTCTTTGATTTCCTTCTTGACCTACTCATTGTTCAACAGTGAGTTGTTTAATTTCCAGGTGTTTGATTTGGCTCTCCGCATCTGTGTGTGATTAACTTCCATGTTTCGTTCATCATGGTCTGAAAAGATAGTTGATACAATTTCTATCTTACCGATTCTATTAAGGTATATTTTGTCTCCCAGAACGTGGTCTATTTTGGAAAACGTTCCATGTGCTCTGGAAAAGAATGTGTATTCTTTCTTTTTGGGGTGTATAACCCTGTATAGGTCTATTAGCCCTATCTCCTCCATTTATTCATTCAGAACCATTGTTTCCTTGCTGAGTGTTTTTCTTTTCGACCTATCCAGAGGTGATAAGGCACAGTTGAAGTCTCCAACTACTATCGTTGTGCTAGTTATGTCCCCCTTAAATTCTATCAGGAGTTCTTTTAAGTATTTAGCTGGTCGTTCATTAGGTGCGTATATGTTTATGAGTGTGATTTCTTCCTGTTGTACATATCCCTTGATGAATAAAAAATGGCTTTCACTGTCTCTTCTGATCTTTTTAGCCTGAAATCTATGTTGTCGGATACTAGTATGGCCAACCCAGCTTTTTTGAGGTAGCTGTTTGCTTGCATGATTGTTTTCCATCCTTTGACTTTGAGTCTGTGTTTGTTCTGGCTATTCAGATGTGTTTCTTGTAGGCATCAGAGAATTGGGTTTAGTTTCTGAATCCATTTTGCCACTCTGTGCTTCTTATTTGGTGCATTTAGAGCGTTAACATTGAGAGAAATTATTGTCATGAGATTTTTCCATCTTTCTGTAGGGTTTGTTGTTTTTCTAGGGTTTTTCCTTGTCTTATAATAGCCATTTTAGTCCTTCTTTTAAGTTTGGTCTTGAGTCTATGAAGTTCCTGAGCTGTTGCTTCTCCGTGAATTAGTGTATGGTTCCTTCAAGTATAACTGAGAGTTTAGCCGGGTCAAGTATTCTTGGTGAGGCGTTCATTTCATTAAGTTTTTTCACTATATCCCACCATTTTCTTTGGGCTTGGCAGGTTTCCTCTGATAGGTCTGCTGTGAATCTAAGGGGGTGCTCCGTTGTATGTGATTTCCCTCTTTGATCTTGCTGCTTGCAGTATTGTGTCTCTATCCATGGCATCCATCATTCTGACTATGATATGCCTTGGAGTGTTTTCACTGGGGTCCCCTTTAGTTGGCACCCTTCGGGCTCCTTGGATCTGGATGCCTGCATTCTCTAGCTCTGGCAATTTCTTAATAATGATGTCTTTAATTGTGTTTTTTTCATTGGGATTGGTTACCTGTGCTTCTGGTACTCCAATGATTCTTATGTTGTTTCTCTTGAGGTCATCCCCTAAGACTCTAATTTGCTCCAGTTCCATTTCGAGGTCTTTTGCCATTATTTGTTGTTGCCTATATGCTTTCTTCAGCTTATCTTCAATCTCACTGATTCTGTCTTCGGCTCTAGTCATTCTACTACTGAGGGCTCTTACTGAGTTTTTTATTTCATCTACCGATTCTTTTAATTGTGTCACTTCTCTTCGTAGCTTTGAAATTTCTGCTCTCATTTCTTCCTGGATTATCTTTGTCGACCATTCCCAAGCTGCATCCATATCCTCCCTTAATTTATTGGATGTTCTTTCCATAGTTGCTTTGAGTTCATCAACGATCTTTATGATTTCCTCTCTGAATCCTATATCTGAGAGGAGGTTATATTTCTGGGAAGTCCCTGTTGAGTTTTCTGAGATCCTCTCTTCCATCTCTCCTGGCGGTGGGGATTTTCACTGTTTTATCATGTTGTTATGGGCTGTACTGTTGGCACAGTTCCTTAGCTTGTGTGGGGTCTCAGTTGAAGACGTGGGGCTATGGTCTCTTTACAAAGGACATTTTGTGCAGCTTGATATGTTCACTGACAGTTTTTGTGAAATTACGATAAGCTAGTCTATTTGATTATTAGCATATAGTGACTGAGATGACCAGGGTATTCTTCATAGGAATGGGTTATAACAATTGTGATCAAAGGTCGATGTATGGAATGAGAGAAATAACTGCGGCCACTCGAGAAGGAGGACACGCCCCCTCTGAGACCACGCCTCCTAAAGTGAGGATACGCCCCAACAACCTGGGGAAGAGGCGGGGCTCAGGGCAGCGCAAAGAATTGACTGAGAGCAGCGAGGCTGGGCGGGCTGGGAGCTTCAAATCCCCAGACCCCAGGCGGGGGGCGATCCCAAACATTTTCTTAATTGGGAATAGCAGCTTTAACCAAATTTACTGTTAGACCTGAGACCCAAATGACTGATCCTACCCCTGAAGACAGGCAAAATCTACCACTCCTCTATAGGACTAGAAACAAAGTAGCAACACTTCTTATCCAGGACAAAATACAAGAGAACATCTTTAAAAACCTCCTTCCCCAGTTCCTCCCACCTTCTGGTAGGTGTGGCCTACAACTGCCACTACACTCAAGACCTTTTCATAGGTATATTTGCCCCAGGATAAAGGCTTGACCATTCATAGCCTATAGTCTTTTTTTTATTAATTTATTTTTTAATTAGTAAGTCACAGTGAGGGTACACTTACAGATTCACACATTTTTGTGATTGTTTTACCCTCATGCAATGTTTGAGAGCCCATTCCTCCACCTGTGTTGTCCATTCTCCACCACCAATGAACCCAGTATCCCTCCACCCCCCAATCCCACCCCCCCTCCCCAACCCGCCTCTGTGGCAGGGCATTCCAATTTGTTCTCTCTCTCTCCTTTTGGGTGTTGTGGTTTGCAATAGGGGTATTGAGTGGCCATTATGTTCAGTCTCTAGTCTACTTTCAGCACGCATCTCCCTTCCTGCGTGGGATCTCCAATCACATCTTACTTGGTGTTCCCCTCTCTATCTGGGATGACTTTCCCCCAGCATGTGAGGCCAGCTTCCAAGCTATGGAGCCAACCTCCTGGTATTATATACTACTATTCTTGGGTATTAGTCTCCTACTCTGTTATTTTATTTTCCACAGATGAGTGCAATCTTTCTATGTCTGTCCCTCTCTTTCTGGCTCATTTCACTTAGCATGATACTTTCAATGTTGATCCACTTATATGCAAAGTTCATGACTTCATCTTTTCTAACAGCTGCATAGTATTCCATTATATAGATATACCAAAGTTTCTTTAACCAGTCATCTGTTCTCGGGCACTTGGGTTTTTTTCCAGATTCTGGCTATTGTAAACAGTGCATGGCCTATAGCCTTATAGAACTACATCCTTTGATACATTCTCAGTCAAATGTGTTTTTCCTAACTCCAGGGATTAAAAAAAACTGTAAAACTGAGCCGCAAAGTTACTATAAAAATCCCAGAAGAAAATCTTGTCCATGACCTCTGTATTAATCTTTGGCCACTTAAGATGTTTTTCCAATAGAGGATAATAAATTTGGCCTTGCCTAACAAATTCCCATGCTTGAGGAGAAGGGAAAGGTCTAGAATACAATTACTGAATATGCCATGTTTCTTCAGTTCTCTATCTACCCAGGGATCTGAATTTTGCTGTAACTATTGGTTTTGAGTTTAGGTTTTGCATATGAGAAAAAAGTACTTTTATTACTTTTGGCCTGCTCAATTTTTCCAGATGCTTACCATATGTTATTAATATTTCTCCCTGTTCAATTTCTGAGCTCTCTAGTGGTCCTGACCTTAATATGTCTATTGTCTTCTGACTTGAGGCCATGACTGAAGGCCCCGTGTTCAGGCACCAGATAGGTTATCAAAAAAGCACAATTTCCTGTGCTGGTGAGTTTTTGAGAATTGTATGAATAATTTGCATACAAGACTCAGAAGATAGAAAGTTAGCTTATTGTATAGATAAAGTAGATGGTTTCAGGTCCATCCCCAGATATCCAGACTTCTTGTTTACCCATAAATGACATCACTGCTCTTGTTCCTGATGTTGCCCTGTACCATGAATGACTTCCCTGTCTTGCCCCATGCAGTCAATTCATTTTCCATGATCAATGGCCAGGTCCTGTCCCTGTACTACTTTGTCTATCCTGTGTAGGCATTCCTCAGTCTCTGGCCAAGGACACATATGTGTGGGTGAAATTCTTGTGCTCTGTGTCTGTCACTGGTCAGTTCCTGTCATTTTGTCCAGGCTTTCCTAGTCTCCAGCCATGGTTATGTGTGTATGGATTAGACTCCTGTTCTCAGCACCTTGTCACTACATGGGCTTCTGAGTCTTGCTTGAACCTGAGATTTCCTGGGTGCCTGAGTGTTTGTCTGCATTCTGTCCCTGTCCCTCTGTGGCCTGCCTGTACTTGGCCATGTTTCCAGGGTGGAAAATCTTACCTGAGATAGGAGAGAGTCCAGAAACTGCTCCTCAAAGAAAGAGAGATGGGGTTGGAGACTTCATTTTATCTGCTGCTGGACCCATCCCCAGCCATCTCATTATCAATTCTTAGGGGCTTCCTGTTCCAAAGGTGTAGATTTAAAGTGACCTGGTGCTCCAGACTTTTGCTCCTTTTGCTCATTTTGTATCAATGTAGAAGTTGCATTTTTTTTCAGAAATCTCTATGCTGTTTTCCACTGTGGTTGACTCAGAAGGCATAGCGACCAACAGTGAAAGATTTTTCACCACAGCTTAAGATATTTTCACCAGCATTATTTTTTTCTTTCTTTTTATCTAAAATCATAAAATATTTTTAAGAGGAAGGAAACGAAGGGTGAAAACAGGAGGAACTTTCCAGATTATTTTAGGGGTCTCCTTAAGCAAGATTCCAGATTAAGTCAGAAATCTTTATCTTTTAACAAAAGGTGGTGGGTAGGCCCCTTTAATTTAGTTTTTACAGATGGGCAAGTAAAACATGAGGAATGGTGTTGAGATAATTCTGTTCTGGTATCTGGTATTCAAGGTTGCTCCCGTATAACAGGCAAATTTTGGGATCTACTGATGACATTACATGTCAGTGTTTCAATTACTCAGGACCATATTCCTAGTTTTGTTCTTCAATTTCCCAGAATCAAGAGCACTAAAATTGCCCAAGGCAAAATTTTCTCAAATAAAGTACTCTAAGACACATATAATGAAAAAAGACGAATGCAGAGATAAAATATTGAAATCAGTTTCATTAAAAGGAGCTTCGTTAAGATTCACAGCAATATTATAAAGTGAGTCTATGTAAAACAGAAGAAAACAAGAGGCTACAATAAAAAACCCTCAGTGATATGAAAAACCCCACTAAGACAACTTTATTCAGATAGATTATCATTCATATTTTGAGGAATGACATATAGAATCATATATAAGAAGCAGTTCAGGACATTTGTAGCTTGAAATTGACTTTGCAAGAAGTATTAGAGTGACTTATTTAAAGATAAAACAAACTTCACAGGAAATACATACCTTCTACAGAATGGTGGCAATAAACTCTTGTCAATAATATCACTCAATATCAATGGCTCAAACTCACCCATTAAGAAACAGATGGCATGATGGATCAGAAAATTGAAGTAATATCTTACTGCTTACAAGGAATATATTTGAAGATCCATGGAAATCACAGGCTTAAAATCAAATCCTGTAAAAATAATTTTGCAAGCAAATGATTCGCTTAAAAAGATCGGGGCAACTCTACTTATATTAGACAACACAAACATTAAATTACAAAGTATAGGGGCTGGAGCAATAGCACAGCGGGTAGGGCGTTTGCCTTGCATGCTACCAACCCAGGTTCAATTCTCAATATCCCATATGGTCCCCTGAGCACCGCCAGGGGTAATTGCAGGAGTAATCCCTGTGCATAGCCGGGTGTGACCCAAAAAGCAAAATAAAATAAAATAATATAAAAATTACAAAGGATATATTGGACAAGAGTAGTAATTTCTAAATGACAAAGGTATATGTAGATTATGAAGAATTAACACTCCTAAACATCAATGCACCTACTGATGGACCATCAAAATATTTAAATCAACTATTAACACACAGAAAAGAAGATATTGACAGCAGCACAGTAGGAATTAGATACATCAGCACTTCCTTGCTACCACTGAATTGATTAGTTTGGCAAATAATCAACAAGCAAGGAATGGGTTTGAAAGAATATATGGAAGATAGGACTGGAGTGATAGCACAGCGGGTGGGGCGTTGGCCTTGCACACGGCCAACCTGGGTTTGATTCCTCCATCCTTCCCAGAGAGCCCAGCAAGCTATTGAGAGTATCCTGCCCACATGACAGAGCCTGTAAAGCTACCTGTGGCATATTTGATATGCCAAAAACAGTAACAACAAGTCTCACAATGGAGAAGCAAAAAGGTATAGTAGAAATGACATTTTCATTTTTATATTCATTGCAGCAGTGCTTACAATAGCTACAATCTGGAAAAAAACGTTGTGCCCAAAAACAGATGACAGGTTAAAGAAACTTTGGTACATCTACACAGTGGAATACTATGTAGCTGTTAGAAAACATGAAGTCATGAAATTTGCATATAAGTGGATCAACATGGAAAGTATCATGTTCACTGAAATGAGTCAGAAAGAAAGAGACAGACAAAGAAAGATTGCACTCATATGTGGAATATAATATAACTGAGAAGTACAAGTTTGCAGTGATGCAATTTCTGGCAGATATTTCTCTGGACTTAGTTACTAAACTACTAGAATACAGAAATCCAAAAACCTTGTGGCTGCTATTGTGGCCACACGACCTCATATCTCTTCATTCTCAGCAATGGAAAACAAATTATCAAATGTTTCCTTTTCAGCAGGTCCGACTTGGGGGGGGAAGCTCCATACAATAATAGTGAGTTTTTTGTTGAAATATTGAATGTAATCAAAGTAAAGAGTAAATATAGTGAAATCTTTCAGCTACACAGGCTGGGTGGGGGGCTAGGAGAGTGAGGGGCTGGGGGGGAGGTTTACTGTGGTTCTTGGTGGTGGAATATGTGCACTGGTGAAGGGATGGGTGTTTGAGCATTGTGTAACTGAGACTTAAGCCTGAAAGCTTTGTAACTTTCCACATGGTGATTTAATAAAAAAATAAATAAATAATAAATAAATAAAAACAAGTCTCACAATGGAGACGTTACTGGTGCTTGCTCGAGCAAATCGATGAACAATGGGATGATAGTGCTACAGTGATATGTGGAAGATATGGGCCTAACAGATATGTGTGGGTTTGTTGATTCACAATAATTCAAATACACATTATTTTCCTGTGTACATACTGTATACTGGGTCAGAAAATGTATATCCATAAAATAAAGAATACTGAAATTATATCAATCATCCTTTCAGAGACCAATGCATTGAAAATGGAAAATAAAACATATACAAATGGGGAGAGTGAACGTGACGAGGGCTGCCATTTCCCTCACACATGCACCCCTCCTCCCCCTCTTCTCTTCAGATTCTGAGCTCCCACCCTGCCTGATCACCACCCATCCACCCCTTGGCCACACTCCAGCTCCGCCTTGCCCAGTTTTCTCCCTCAGGCAAGTCAGTGAACCGGACCCGGGCCGCCATTTCCCTCAGGCCTGCAACCCCCTCTCCCACATCTTCTCTTGAGAACCTGAGCTTCTGCTCTGCCTGAGTGTGGCCCATCCACCCTTTTGCCACACTCCAGCATCGCCGCTCCTGGTTTGCTCCCTCCAGCAGATCAGTGTACTGGAAACCCAGGCTACAATTTCCCGCCCCCTGCAACGCACCCTACCCATATCACAATAGTGGGCGTTGCCTCAGCAGAAGTGGGTGTGGCCTGTTTTGGAACGGGCCACAGTTATTTTCCTCATACCAAGCAATCTGTTTATACATCTCAGACTTTGTCACCTATGTCCCTGAGTAACTTCCTAGCTATCCCCAAAACAGTTCGCCAATAGGCTGCTAGTCTATTCAAATTTCTCCAAAGTACCAATAAATATAAGCAGCTGTACAGTCCAAGTGTAAAAGAGCACATTCTCCAAAAGCATCACTTGAGGCCTCACATAAATAATAGAGGAACATCTGAGAAGAACATGTTCTAGAGAGGAAACATAAGAAGGTGACCACCATTGACCAAGCCCATCCAAAAGCCCTTTTTGCAACAAGAGGAATAGGGATAATGAACTTGAAGGTCGCTCCTCCATACCACCACAACATAAAGAAACAGCGCAAATCCCCACCACAGAAAGAGGATGAGGAACAGAGTCGAGAAGCCTAAAAAGGCAATTCCCACAAACCTGAGCTTGCTGATAATGAATACAGAGATAGAATTCTGAAGATGTTCAATGAACTCAATGTAAAGATGGAACAGGAATTCATTAAATTTAAGGAGGACCTGACAGAAACAATGGAATGGAAAGCCCAGAAAATAAAGGAAGAAATGAGAGCAGAAATAGAAAAGCTACAGAAAGAAATGTCACAAATAAGGGATTTGGAAGATGAAATAAAAAAATCAGTGGGTGTCCTCAAAAATAGAATGATTATAGCAGAAGACAGAATCAGTGAGCTTCAAGATGAGCTGCAGAAAGCCTACAGGAAACAACAAATAATGGGGAGAGACCTCAAAAGAGCTCTAGGGTGAATCAGAGTCCTAGGGGATGATATCAAAAGGAACATTAGAATAATCAGAGTACCAGAAGGACAGGGAAGCAACCCCAAGGAAAAAGCCACAGTCAAAAAATAATTGCTGACAAGTTCCCAGAGCTGGAGAATACAGGAATCCAGATTCAAGGAGCCTGAAGGATGCCAGCTTAAAGAGACCCAAATGAAAACTCCAAGACATATCATATTTAGAATGATGGATGTCATGGATAGAGACACAATACTTCAAGCAATAAGGTCAAAGAAGAAAATCACATACAAAGGAACACCCCTTAGATTTATAGCAGACCTATCAAAGGAAACCCTCCAAGTCCAAAGGCAATGGTGGGATATAGTGAAAAAACTCAATTACATGAATACTTCACTAAGATTACTTCATTCGGCTAAAATCTCATTCAAAAATGAAGGAACGATCTACTATTTTGTGGATAGACAATAGCTCAGGAAATTCATAGATTCAAAACCACATGGTGATTCAATAAAAAATTGAATGGAAGAACATGGAAATTAAACAAATCAAAACCAAACCTAAAAGAAGGTCTAAAGGGGCTACTGTAAGACAAGAAAAAAACCCTACAAGCACAACAAACCCTTACAGAAAGATGGCACAAAACCCCATAACCATAATCTCAATCAATGTTTGTGGTCTAAATTCACCAATGAAGAGACACACAGTGGCAAAATGGATTTAGAGACAGACTGAACCCAACTTCTCCTCCCTACAAGAAACAAATCTGAACAGCCAGAACAAACACAGACTCAAAATCAAAGGATGGAAAAAACCTGCAAGCAAACAACTCCCTCAAAAAAGTGGTGGTGGCATTACCAGTATAGGACATCATAGATTTCTGGTTGAAAAAGATTAGAACGGACAGTGAAGGCCATGCTTTTATTAATCAGGGGATAGGCACAACAGGAAGAAATCACACTCCTAAATGTGTATGCACCCAATGAAGGAGCAGGTATATACCTACAACAACTGCTAACAAACCTTAACATGGACATTGTGAGCAACACAATACTAGTTGGAGACTTCAAGAATGCCCTATCACCTCTGGACCGATCAAGAAGTTTAAAACTCAGAATGGAAATACTGGCTTTGAAGGAAGAACAAGAAGACAGAGGATGAATAGATCTATAAAAGACTATATATCTTCCCCAAAAAAGAATACACATTCTTTTATAGTGCACACAGAACATTTTTCAGAATAAACCATTTGCTGGGCCACAAAATACACCTCAACAGAATCAGGAAGATAGACATTGTACCAGCTATCTTTTGAAATCATAATGCACTGAAGATAAAAGTTAATCATGTAAAGAGGCAGAAAACCAAATCAAGAACATGGAAATTAAACAAATCAATGTTGAACAATGAGTGGGTCTGGAAGGAAATCAAGGAAGAAATCAAAAGGTATCTGGAAACATATGAGAATGATCATACAAGCTACCAGAACCTGTGGGATGCAGCTAAAGCCATGTAAAGGGGAAATTTATAGCCCTTCAAGCATTTGTCAGGAAGGAAAAAAGGGTCTACATATATAACTTGACTTCACTGTTCAAGATTTTATAAAAGGATCAACAAAAGGAACCCAAACCAGGCAGAAGGAAAGAGATAACAAAACTTAGAGCAGAAATCAATGACATGGAAACCCAAAAGACAATCAAAATATCAATGAAAGAAAAAGCTGGTTCTTTGAGAAAATAAACAAGATTGATAAGCCACTAGCAAGACTCAGTAAGAAAGAGAGAACCCCACATCCTCTCCAACAGCGGTTGCTTTTGTTCTTTTGGATGTGTGCTAGCCTCTGTGGTGTGAGGTGGTATCTCAGGGTTGTTTTGATCTGCATCTCTCTGATGATTAGTGATGTAGAGCACTTTTTCATGTGCCTTTTGGCCATTCGTATCTCTTCCTTGGTAAAGTTTCTGTTAATTTCTTCGCCCCATTTTTTGATGGGGTTGGATGTTTTCTTCTTGTAGAGTTCAACCAGTGCTTTATATACACTTCTACACTGCTGGTGGGAATGTCGGCTAGTTCAGCCCTTTTGGAAAACAATATGGACGATTCTCAAAAAACTAGAGGTTGAGCTCCCATTTGACCCAGCAATACCACTGCTGGGAATATATCCAAGAAAAGCCAAAAAGTATAGTCGAAATGACATCTGCACTTATATGTTCATCGCAGCACTGTTTACAATAGCCAGAATCTGGAAAAAACCCGAGTGCCCTAGAACAGATGACTGGTTGAAGAAAGTTTGGTACATCTATACAATGGAATACTATGCAGCTGTTAGAAAGAATGAGGTCATGACGTTTGCATATAAGTGGATCAGCATGGAAAGTATTATGCTAAGTGAAATGAGTCAGAAAGAGAGAGACAGACATAGGAAGATTGCACTCATCTGTGGACTATAGAATAACAGACTATAAGACTAACACCCAAGAATAGTAGAAATAAGTACCAGGAGGTTGTCTCCATGGCTTGGAGGCTGGTCTCTTATTCTGGGCAACTCAGAGAAGGGAACACCAAGTAAAATGTAATTGGAGGTCATGTGGGGGAAAGATGATGCGGGCCCAATATAGACTAGAGACTGAACACAATGGCCACTCAACACCTTTATTGCAAACCACAACACCTAATCAGAAAGAGAGAACAAAAGGGAATACCCTGCCATAGTGGCAGTGTGGGGTGGGGGGAGAGAGGACTGGGGAGGGGAGAGGGATGTTGGGTTTACTGATGGTGGAGAATGGGCACTGGTGAAGGGATGGGTTATCAAACTTTGTAAGGGAGAAACATGAGCACAAAAATGTATAAATCTGTAACTGTACCCTCACGTTGACTCACTAATTAAAAATAAACTATTAAATTAAAAAAAAGAAAATTTCAGAAATAAATTGTGTTTAATTATAAAAAAAAGAAAGAGAGAACCCTAGTAAATTGAATCGGAAATGAAAAGGGGGATATCAGAGCACAAACCAAAGAAATTCAAAAGATCATCAGAGACTACTTTGAAAATCTGTATGCCAGAAGATAAGAGAACCTAGAAGAAATGGATAAATTCATGGTTTCCTATAATCTCCCAAGGCTTATTCAAGAAGACCTGGAGCACTTGAATAGTCCTATTAATATCAAGGAAATTGAAACTGTAATCAAAAGTCTTCCCCAAAACAAAAGTCCAGGTCCAGATGGATTCACTAGCGAATTCTTCCAAACATTTAAAGAGGACATACTGCCAGTTCTTCCCAAAGTTTTCGAGGAAATTGAAGAAACAGAAACCCTCCTAAACAGTTTCTTTGAGGCTCATATCTCCCTAATACCAAAAGCAAACAAAGACACCACAAAAAAGAAAACTACAGGCCAATATCCCTGATGAACACAGATGCAAAGATTGTCAAAAAACTTAGCAAAGAGAATTAAACCACTCATTAAAAAGATCATACACCACGACCAAGTGGGATTCATCATGGGGATGTAAGGATGGTTTAACATCCGGAAATCAATCAACATAATTCATCATATCAATAAAAAAGATAAAAATCATATAATCATATCAATAGATGCAGAGAAAATATTTTTACAAGATCCAGCACCCGTTTATCATGAAAACTCTCGCCAAAATGGGTATAGAAGGGACTTTCCTCAATATGGTCAAAGCCGTTTACCACAAGCCTATGGCAAGCATCATCCTCATTGGGGAAAAACTAAGAGCCTTCCCTCTAAGTTCAGGGATGAGACAAAGATGCCCACTCTCTCCATTTCTGTTCAAAATATATTACTGGAAGTACTTGCAATAGTGATTGAGCAAGAAAAAGATATTAAGGGTATCCAGATAGGAAAGGAAGAAATCAAGTTCTCACTATTCGCAGATGATATATTATACTTAGAGAATCCTAAGACATCTACAAAGAAACTACTAGAAAATAGACTCGTATAGAAAAGTTGAAGGCTATAAAATCAAACCCAAAAGTCCATGGCTTTCCTATATGCAAATAATGAGAGAGAAGAAACAACATGATAAAAGCAATCCTGTTCACAATTGTGCCTCAAAAGATCAAGTGCCTCAGAATCAGCTTAACTAAGGAGGTAAAGGACTTGTATGAAGTAAACTACAAAACGCTACTTCAGGATATAAAATACAACACAAGAAAATGGAAAGATATCCCCTGCTCATGGATTGGAAGAGTTAATATTGTCAAAATAGCAATACTCCCCAAGCATTGTACAAATTCAATGTGATCCCTGTAAGGATACCCATGACATTCTCCAAAGAAATGGATCAAACACTCCTGAAATTCATATGCAACAATAAGCCCACACGAATACATAAAGCAATTCTTGGACAAAATAAAATCGGAGGAATCAACTTCCCAAACTTCAAACTCAAGTACAAAGTTATAATAATTAAAACTCATGGTACTGGAACAAAGGCAGAGCCGCATACCAATGGAGCAGGGCTAATATTCTGACACCTCTCCCAGATATATGATCATCCAATCTTTGACAAGGGATCAAGAAATGTGAAGTGGAACAAGGAAAGCCTTTTTTTAACATATTGTGCTATCAAACTGGATAGCTACGTGTAAAAATATGGGCTCAGGTTTCCACCTATCACTATGTACAAAAGTAAGATCAAAATGGATAAAATGCCTCAACATCAGACCAGAATCCCTAAGGTACATTGAAGACAAGGTCGACAAAACCCTCCATGACATTGAAGCCAACAGTATCTTCAAAGATGGCACGCCACTGGCCAAGCAAGTGAAAACAGAGATAAATAAATGGGACTATCTTAATCTAAGATGCTTCTGCACCTCAAAAGAAACAGTGACAAAAGTATAAAGACAGTCTACAGAATGTGAAAGGATATTCACCCAATAACCATCCTATAAGGGGTTTATATCAAGGATATACAAGGCACTGGTTGAAACTCCCCAAAAGAAAACTGCCAACCCGATCAAAAAATGGGGTGATAAAATTAACAGAAATTTTCTCAAAGAAGAAATCTGAATGGCTGAGAGGCATATGAGAAAATGCTCTACATTAGTAATCATCAGGGAGATTCAGATCAAAACAACAATGAGATATCATCTCACAACACAGAGACTTACCACCATCAAAGAACAAAAGCAACTGTTATTGGCTCAGATGTGGGGAGAAAGGGACTCTCCTTCACTGCTGGTGGGAATACCGACTGGTTCAGCCCTTTTGGAAAACAATATGGACGATTCTAAAAAACTTAGAAATTTAGCTCCCATTTGACCCAGCAATAATACTCCTGGGATTTTATCCCAGAGAGGCAAAAAGGTATAGGAAAAATGACATCTGCATTTGTATGTTCATTACAGCACTGTTTAAAATAGCCAAAATCTGGAAAAAAACTGGAGTGCCCCCAAACAGATGACTGATTAGAGAAACTTTGGTACATCTACACAGTGGAAAACTATGCAGCTGTTAGAAAAGATGAAGTCATGAAATTTACGTATAAGTGGATGAACACGGAAAGTATCATGTTGAGTGAAATGAATCAGAAAGGGAGAGACAGACATGGAAATATCATACACATATATTGAATATAAAGTAGTAGAATGGGAGACTAACACCCAAGAGTCATAGAGATGAGAACCAGGAGGTCTGCTCCACAGTTTGGAAACTGGCTTCACATGCTGGGGAAAAGGCAGCAGAGATAGAGAAGAGAACAACTAATAGAAGAGGTTGGGAGGACCCACTCAAGTTGAAAGCTGCGTGCCAAAAGTAGACTATAGACCAAGCATGATGGATATTCAATACCTCTATTGTAAGCTACAACATCCAACAGGAGAGAAAACAAAAGGGAATGCCCTGCCGCAGAGGCAGGGTGAGGTGGTGGGGGTTGCGGTGGGGGTGGTGGGAGGGATACCGGGAACATCGGTGGAGCAGAATGGGTACTGTTGGAAGGATGTAAACGAAATGCAAACATGAAAGTTCATAAGTTAGTAACTGTACCTCACGGTGATTCACTAATAAAAATTAATAAAAAAAGAAATCGGGAAATGCTCAAACACATTGCAATTAACTCAATGCTGAAAATAATGGGTCAAGGACAAACTCGGGAAATAAATGCAAATATTTCTGAAAACAAACTTGAATGATGTCACACATTTCCTGTTCATATAGAACACAGTAGAAGCGGTATTAAGAGGGAAATTGATAACAGTGTAAGAATTTATTAGGAAGTAAGATTGGGTACATAAAACCCAACAGCAAGGCTAAAGCAGCTAAGCAGTTATCAAAAGATCAACAAAGGGAACCCAACGCAATAATAAAGAAGGGAATAATGAAACTTAGAGCAGAAATCAGTGAAATGAAACTAAATAAACTCTTTTAATGATTCTTGCAAAACAGGTTTCAAGACTATGAATTCCAAGTGCTGCTTATCTATGAAGCTTTGCTTTGTTCCTCTGAATCTGAATGATAATCTTTGATTATAGAGTAATAGATAATTTTTGTTGAGCTGTTCTTCCTGTTGAGATGTTTTTAAAAATATCCTGTGATTATCTCCTCATGAATAGAGTCATTTCATAGATCTGTTGTGAATAATTTGGGTGTTCCTTTGTAACATAAATCCTTTTTTTCATCTTGCTGCCTTCAGTGTTCTTTCTCTGTCCTTGACTTTTATCATTTTTACCACAATATGACTGCGTTTTACTTTTGAGTCTCTTTTTGCTGGGAAACTAGGTCGCTTGGATCTTGGTACCTACACTCCTCAACTCTTGGAAATTTTAATCTATGGATTATTTTTAGTAGTTATTAATCTGATTCACCTTCCTGTTTCTCAGGGATTCCATTCTTACTTTTGGAAATATCACATATTTCTCTGATGTGCTTTTTTTATTTCTTTTCAGACCTTTTCCAATCTTCTATTTTTAAGAGGATTCTTGCATCTCATCTTGGAGTTTACTAATATTTTCCTGAACTTCTGTTATTTTGTTTCTCGGGCCATTGTGAATTTTTTAAATTTCACCTATCATATTCTTCTTTTCTGTTACCTCAAATTGGAATTTTCTCATTTCTGTTCTCATAACTTATTGTTTGCTGATTACAAATGTCATTATTTCTTTGAGTTCAATAAACATCCCAAACATGATGTCACTAAAATTATTTTGTGTTGACTTCCCAGAGCCTTAATTATAATAATGTTACTGTCGTATTCTAGGAGGAAAATAAAATAAGGTATTTTATCCAAAGCCTCCTTTTAACTTATAGTATCAAGAACCAGTGTAGATTCTCCACGCACCGTTCTAACCAAGCACTTCCCTAACTCAGGCAACTTGGACCTCAGATCGCCCTCTGCTCATCCTGCCCATTCTGAAAGAAATCTCACACAGGCTCCGCCCACTCTGGAGACTGCCAGGGCCCGGGAACCCCCTCTTTCGCGCCACCTGCCTCTCCACACGCCTTTCTAACCAAGCAATCGCCTAGCCCAGGTAACTTCCCTAACCCACGTAAACCTGGGGCCCTGCCAATTGACTGGTGGGTGAGTGTCCTCTAAATCAGGGTGCATGGCCTCTAAAGGAGGCGTGGCCTTCTTCTGGAGCGGTGGCCGCTAAAGTGGCCACAGTAATTTTCCCCCATTTCCTACACTGAGCACTTAGGTCACAATCTGTATGACCTATTTATTTGAAGAAAACCCTGGCCATCTCAATCACTATATGCCAAAAAACCATTAACCTATCTTAACTCCACAAAAACTCTCAGGAACACAGAAGGTACAAAGCCCTTCATAAAGAGATCATAACCTCAAGCCTTAACTAGAAACCCTACATAAACTACGAAGAGCACATTAGTGTACGGAACTATTCTAGAAGGGGGAAAAGGATACCATCATCGACTTAGCTCACTAGAATCTCCTCCTGTAGCAAAAGGGAATAGAGATAGAGAACCGGGAGGTTTTGCTCTATTGTTTCATAACAACATGAAGAAACATCGAAAAAAACCACCAGAAGGAGAAAATAAAGAAGAGATCCCAGAAGCTTCAACAGGGGTCACCCGCAAATATTAACTCCTCTCAGATAAAGAATTCAGAGAAGAAATTGTGAAGATGGTCGATAAACTCAAAGCAACCATGGAACGAACAACCAGTAAACTAAGGGAGGATATGAACACAGCCTTGGAACAGACCACAAAGAAAATACAAGAAATGAAAGCAGAAGTTTCAAAGCTACAAACAGAACTGACACAATTAAAGGAATCGGGAGATGAAATTTAAAAACTCAGTAGTAGCCCTCAAGAGTAAAATGGCTACAGTCGAAGACAGAATCAGTGAACTTGAAGATGAGATGCAGAAAGGTTACAGACAACAACAAATAAAGGCAAAAGACCTCAAAATGGCTCAAGGGTGAATCAGTCCTAGGGGATGACCTCAAGAGGAACAACATAAGAATCATTGGCATACCAGAAGCACAGGGAACTAGTCCCAATGGAAAAAAAAAAACACAGTTAAAGACATCATTGCTAAGAAATTCTCAGGGCTGGAGAATGCGGATATCCAGATCCAAGGAGCCCGAAGGGTGCCAACTAAAAGGGACCCCAGTAAAAAAACTCCAAGGCATATCATAGTCACAATGATGGATGCTGTGGAAAGAGACACAATTCTGCAAACAGCAAGGTCAAAGAAGGAAATCATATACAAAGGAGCACCCCTTAAATTTACAGCAGACCTATCAGAAGAAACCATCCAAGCCCGAAGACAATGGTGGGATATAGTGAAAAAGCTCAATAAAATGAACGTCTCACCAAGATTACTCTATCCAGCTAAACTCTCACCTAAACTTGAAGGAACCATACACTATTTCACAGATAAACAACAACTCAGAAATTTCATAGACTCAAAACCAAACTTAAAAGAAGGACTAAAGAGGCCGCTGTAAGACAAACAAAAACCCTAACGGGAACAACAAACCCTACAGAAAGATGGCACATAATCACATGACAATCTCAATGTCAATGGTCTGAATGCACCAATCAAGAGACACAGAGTATCAAAATGGATTCAGAAACTGAGCTTAACTTTCTGCTGCCTACAAGAAACATGCCAGAACAGCCAGAGCAAACACAGGCTCAAAGTCAAAGGATGGAAAACAATATTACAAGCTAACAACTTCCTCAAAAAAGCTGGGGTGGCCATACTAGTATCTAACAACATTGATATCCAGCTGAAAAAGATTAGAAGGGACAGCGAAGGTCATTTTCTATTCAACAAGGTATATGTACAACAGGAAGAAATCACACTCTTAAACGTATACGCACCTAATGAGTGACCAACTAAATATTTAAAACAACTCCTAACAGACTTTAAGGAGGACGTCACTAGCAGCAAAATAATAGTAGGAGACTTCAACACCGCCTTATCACCTCTGGATAGATCGACAAGAACAAAACTCAGCAAGAAAACAATGGGTCCGAAGGAAGAAATATAACAGAGAGCGCTAAGAGACCTAAACAGAGATTTACACCCCAAAAAGAAAGAATATACATTCTTCTGCAGTGCACACAGAACGTTTTCCAATACAGACCACGTGTTGGGACACAAAACATACCTCTACAGAATCAGCAAGATAGAAATTGTATCAACCATCTTTTCAGACGACGATGTGCTGAAACTACAAGCTAAACACACACAGACATGGAGCAACAAATAGAACATCTGGATATTAAACAACTGCCTGTTGAACAACAAGTTGGTCAAGAAGGACATCAAGGAAGAGATCAAAAGATACCTCGAAACATATGAGAATGAAGACACAAGCTACCAGAACCTGTGGATGCGGCTAAAGCTCTGTTAAGGGGAAAATTTATAGCTCTGCAAACATTACTCAGGAGAGAAGAAAGGGCATACATAGAGAGCTTGACTTCACAGCTCATGATCTTAGAAAAGGACCAGCAATATAAACCCAAGCCAGACCAAAGGAAAGAAATAATAAATCTTAGAGCTGAAATTAACGATATGGAAACCCAAAAAACAATCCAAAAGATCAATGAAACCAAGAGATGGTTCTTTGAGAAAATAAACATGATTGATAAACCTCTAGCAAGACTCACAAAGAAAGAAGGAGAGAGAACCCTAATAAACCAAATTAGAAAAGAAAATGGGGCTATCACAACAGAAACCAATGAAATTCAAAATATCACTAGAGACTACTTGAAAATCTCTATGCCACAAAATAAGAGAAGTTAAAAAACTGGACAAATTCCTTGATTCCTACAATCTCCCAAGACCAAATCAAGAAGACTTGGAATACCTGAAGACACCAATTAATATCAAGCTGTTATCAAATTTCTTCCCCCCAAGAAAAGCCCAGGACCGGATGGATTCACTAGCAAATTCTTCCAAACATGTAAAGAGGACGTGTTTCCATTGCTCTTCACGGTTTTCAAGGAAATTGAAGAAACAGGGACTGTACCAAACAGATTATATGAGGCTCATATCTTCCTAATACCAAAAGCAAACAAAGATACGACTAACAAAGAAAACTACAGGCCAATATCCCCGATGAACCTGATGCGAAGATTCTCAACAAAATATTAGCAAATAGAATCCAACAACTCATCAAAAAGAACATACAACATGACCAAGTAGGATTCATACCGGGAATGCAAAGATGGTTTAACTTTCTGAAAACAATCAACATAATCCATTATGATAACAAAAGTGAAAATAAAAAACATATGATCATATGAATAGATGCAGAGAAAGCATTTTACAAGATCCAACACCCATTTATGATGATAACTCTCACCAAAATGGCCTTAGAAGGAACTTCTTCAAGATAATCAAAGCCATCTACCACAATCCCATGCCAAGCGTTATCCTCAATGGAAAAACACTAAGATCCTTTCTTATAAGATCAGGGAAAAGACAAGGATGCCTACTCTCATTACTTCTGTTCAACATAGTACTGGAAGTACTTGCAATAGCAATTAGGCAAGAAAAAAACATTAAGGATATTAAGATAGGAAAAAAAGAACTCAAGCTCTCATTATTTGCAGATGACATGATTCTACACCCAGAGAATCCTAAAACCTACACTAAGAAACTTCTAGAAACAATAGACTTATACAACAAAGTTGCAGGCTATAAAATCAATACCCCAAAATCCATGGCCTAAATATATGCAAATAGTGAGACAGAGGAAAGTGACATTAAAAAAATTCACAATTGTGCCCCAGAAAATCAAGTATATCGGAATCAGCCTAATTAAGGAGGTAAAGGATCTCTACAAAGAAAACTACAAAATGCTACTCAATGAAATAAAAGAGGACACGAGGAAATGGAAGCAAATTCCCTGCTCATGGATAGGAAGACGTAACACTGTCAAAATGACAATACTCCGCAAAACACTATACAGATTCAATGACATCCCTATAAGGATATCCATGACATTCTTCAAAGGAATTGATCAAACACTCCTGAAATTCATATGGAAAATTAAACCCCCACGAATAGTTAAAGCAATTATTGGGGAAAAGACGATGGGAGGGATCACCCTCCCCAACTTCAAACTCTACTACAAAGTGGTAACAATTAAACCAGCATGGTACTGGAACAGAGGCAGAACCGCAGATCAATGGAATAGGGTGGAATATCCCTACACCCAACCCCAAATGTATGATCTTTGATAAGGGAGCAAGAAATGTGAAGTGGAGCAAGGAAAGCCTCTTCAACAAATGGCGCTGGCATAACTGGACAACCACATGCAAAAGAATGGGCTTAGACCTCGACCTAACACCATGCACAAAAGTCAGATCAAAATGGATTAAAGACTTCAGCATAAGACCACAATCCATAAGATACATGGAAGACAAGGTCGGCAAAATCCTCTGCAATATGGAAGCTAATGGTATCTTCAAATATGACAAGCACCTGAGCAACCAAGTGGAAACAGATATAAACAAATGGGACTATATTAAACTAAGAAGCTTCTGCACTGCAAAAGATACAGTGATCAGAATACAAAGGCAATTTACAGAATGGGAAAGCATATTGACCCAATACACATCTGATAAGGGATTGATATCAAGTGTATACAAGGCACTGGTTGACCTGTATAAGAAGAAATCATCCAACCCCATCGAAAAATGTGGCGAAATAATGAACAGAAACTTTCTCAAGGAAGAAATACGAATGGCTAAAAGGCACATAAAAATGCTCTTCATCACTAACCATCAGGAAGATGCAGATCAAAACAATTATGAAATACCACCTCACACCACAGAGACTGGCTCACATCCAAAAGAACAAAAGCAATCGCTGTTGGCGTGGATGTGGGGAGAAAGGAAAGCTCCTACATTGCTGGTGGGAATGCCGAGTGATTCAGCCCCTTTGGAAAACAATATGGTCTCTTCTCAAAAATTTAGAAATTGAGCTCCCATGTGACCCAGCAATACCATTTCTGGGAATATATCCCCGAGAGGCAACAAAGTACAGTCGAAATGACATCTGAACCTGTATGTTCATCGCAGCACTGTTTTCAATAGCCAGAATCTGGAAAAAAAACTGAGTTCCCGAGAATAGATGACTGGTTAAAGAAACTTTGGTACATCTACACAATGGAATACTATGCAGCTGTCAGAAAAGATTAAGTCATGAACTTTGCATATAAGTGAATCAAAATTGAAAGTATCATGCTAAGTGAAATGATTCATAAAGAAAGAGACAGACATAGAAAAATTGTACTCATTTGCGGAATATAAAACAACAGAATGGGAGACTAACACCCAAGAATAATAGCAATAAATACCAGGATGCCTGCTCCATGGCTTGGGAGCTGACCTCGCATGTTGGGGAAGAGAGCAGCTCAGATAGAGAAGGATACACCAACTAACGTGTAGTGGAGGATCCACTCGGGATGGGAGAGGCGGGTTGAAAGAAGACTCTAGATTGAACACGATAGCCACCCAGTACCTCCATTGCAAACCACAACACCCAAAAGGAGAGAGAGAACAATAAGTAATTCCCTGTCACAGGGACAGGGGTGGGAAAGCAACATGAGGTGGGGAGGGAACCTGAAGCCATCGGTGGAAGAGAATGGGCACTGGTGGAGGAATGGGTACTCGAGTATTGTATAACTGTAACACAGGCATGAAACTCTGTAACTTGCACCCTTATGATGACTCATTAATAAAAAGGAAAAGAACCAGTGGTAATGTTCTGAGAAGTACACATTCGACGGTCAGCCTATTTGCTAAGACAGAGTCTTAGCAATATTTGATTTGGAGAATATTTGGGGGAATTTGTTTTTGGGCCATTCTCAGTGTAATTAAGGGGTTACTTCTGGTTCTTCACTCAGGCATTATACGTGGCAGTGCTCTGGGGACAATATGGGATGTCTGTGATTGACTTTGATTAGATGCATGCAAAGCACATACCTTACCCAGAGCAAAATTTCATCAAGCATCATTTGTCTCCTATGTTTGTTGATTGAAAATTCATGCAATTAGTGTTCATGTAATATGTATATTAATCCCCAGTAGTATTAGCATCCAATGGATAAATTTGGTGATTGTTGGGAAGACAAAAGGATGAAAATGCAGTGCAGAAGCTATATCTAATTGTTCGAGCTTGTTTTGTTTTCATGAAAAGAATTAGTATATACCTCTACATTTAAGCAAAAATGTATTTTTTCTTCTATTTATTTTTTAATTAATTTATTTTTTAATTAGTGAGTCACAATGAGGGTACAGTTACAGATTCACACATATTCGTGCTTGTTTTCCCTCATGCAATGTTTGAGAGCCCATCACTCCACGAATGTCAATGAACCCAGTATCCCTCCCACCCCCTCAATCCCATTCCCCCCACCCCGCCTCTGTGACGGAGCATTCCAATTTGATATCTATTTTTCCTTTTGGTTGTTGTGATTTGCAATAAGGGTATTGAGTGGTCATCCTGTTCAGTCTCTAGTCTACTTTCAGCACGCATCTCCCTTCCCGCGCAGGATCTCCAATCACATATTACTTGGTGTTCCCCTCTCTAGCTATGATGACTTTCCCCCAGCATGTGAGGCCAGCTTCCAAGTTATAGAGCCAACCTCCTGGTATTATATACTACTATTAGGTATTAGTCTCCTACAATGTTGTTCTATATTCCACAGATGAGTGCAATCTTTCTAAGTCTGTCCCTCTCTTTCTGGATCATTTCACTTAGCATGATACTTTCAGTGTTGATCCACTTATATGCAAAGCTCATGACTTCATCTTTTCTAACAGCTGCATAGTATTAAATTGTATAGATGTACGAAAGTTTCTTTGATCAGTCATCTGTTCTAGGGCACTCGGGTTTATTCCAGGTTCTGGCTATTGTAAACAGTGCCAGGATGAACATATAAGTGTAGATGTCATTTCGACTATACTTTTTTGTTTCTCCAGGATATATTCCCAGAAGTGGTATTGCTGGATCAAATGGAAACTCAATTTCTAATTTTTTGAGAAGCGTCCATATTGTTTTCCAAAGGGGCTGGACCAGTCGGAATTCCCACCAGCAGTTTAGGACGGTCTCTTTCTCCCCACATCCTCTCCAAGAGCCTTTGCTTTTGTTCTTTTGGATGTGTGACAGTCTCTGTGGTGTGCGGTGGTATCTCATGGTTGTTTTGATCTGCATCACCCTGATGATTAGTGATGCAGAGCATTTTTTCATGTGCCTTTTGGTCATTCGTATCACTTTCTTGGAAAAGTTTCTGTTCATTTCTTCGGCCCATTTTCTGATGGGGTTGGATGTTTTCTTCTTGCAGAGTTCAACCAGTGCTTTATATACCCAGGTTATCATCCCTTTATAGGATGGGTATTGGGTGAATATCCTTTCCCATACTGTAGATTGCCTTTGTATTCTGGTCACTGTGTCTTTTGCGGTGCAGAAGCCTTTTAGTTTAATGTAGTCCCGTTTGTTTATCTCTGTTTCTACTTGATTGCTTAGTTCCGTGTCATCTTTGCAGATACCTGTAGCTTCCATATCGTGAAGGATTTTGCCAACCTTGACTTCAATGTACCTTATGTATTGTGTTCTGATGTTGAGGTCTTTAATCCATTTTGATCTGATTTTTGTCCGTGGTGTCAGGTCCAGGTCTAAGCCCATTCTTTTGCATGTGGTTGTCCAGTTATGTCAGCACCATTTCTTGAAGAGGCTTTCCTTGCTCCACTTCACATATCTTGCCCCCTTATCAAAGATTAGATGATCATACATTTGGGGTTGTGTGTAGGGATATTCTGCTCTGTTCAATTGGTCTGCGGCGGCTATACCTTTGTTCCAGTCGCACACTGTTTTAATTGTTACCACTTTGTATTAAAGTTTAAGGTTGGGGAGGTTGATGTCTCCCATGATCTTTTTCCCAAGAATTGTTTTAGCTATCCGTGGGCGTTTATTGTTTCATATGAATTTCAGGATTGCTTGATCCATTTCTTTGAAGAATGTCATGGGTATCCCCATGACATTTAACGCGATCATAGGGATCGCGTTAAATCTCTATAATGCTTTGGGGAGTATTGCCATTTTGACAATGTTTATTCTCCCTATCCATAGCAGGGGATATGTTTCCATTCCTTCATGTCCTCTTTTATTTCATGGAGTAGCGTTTTATAGTTTTCTTTGTAGAGGTCCTTTACTTCTTTTGTTAAGCTTATTCTAAGGTATTTGATTTTCTGGGACACAATTGTGAACGGGATTGCTTTTTTCATGTCCCTTTCCTCTGTCTCATTGTTTGCATATAGGAAGGCCATGGATTTTTAGGTATTGATCTTATAACCTGCGATTTTACTGTACAGGTTCAATTGTTTCTATGAGTTTCTTACTCGAGCTTTTAGGCTTCTCTAGATATAGTATCATATCGTCTGCGAATAGTGAGAGCTTTATTTCTTCCTTTCGTATCTGAATGCCCTTAATATCTTTTTCTTGCCTAATGGCTATTGCTAGTCTTTCCAGTACTATATTAAAGAGAACTGGTGAGAATGGGCATCCTTGTCTTTTCCTCGATCTTAGAGGAAAGGCCCTTTTTTTCCCCATTGATGATAATGCTTGTCATAGGTTCGTGGTAGATGGCTTTTACTATCTTGAGGAAAGTTCCTCCAAAACCCATTTTGTTGAGAGTTTTTATCATGAACGGATGTTTTATCTTGTCAAATGTTAAGCAAGAATTTAATTACTCTATATAGACACATACATTTATAAATATATAGATAGAAATAATCATCTATAAGGAAATTCATTACCAAAAAAGTCACTTGAGTATATTGCACATATCTCTGTAACTACAGATTCTGAATGAATTTTAGAGTGTACTATGAAGTCAATTTGAAATTTGCATCAAGGAATTGACTTTCAAATATTCCTGGCCAATGTATATGCTGTGAATATTAGACCCATCTGTATATGTGCACAAAATCACAACTATTTACAAACAGAGTAATATGAAAACGAAATAAAGTATACAGGGGCACTTCTTTCTAAAGAGTCTCTTGTGCCCGCTCCTGGCTGTCTTCACCTGGGTCCCTCAGAGCGGGGCGGGTTAAGTTTCCCTCCCTGCACTGAGCAGAACCCTGGCAGCCAAAGACCTCCGGAACTCAGCCACTGGCATACTCAAGACCCCTCTCCACACATTTGAACGAGCCTCTCGCATGAAGGAACTAGCAGAGGAACCCAGGTGTGCGGGACCCAGGGCTGAGATCTCCAAGCCTGTTCAGATCGGGACTGGGACTCCTCCACTCAGACCCCCCATTTTCCAGTCGCTTGGCAGCCACACCCAAAAACTGTCCCAGGCAGCATGTAATCTCATCAACAGCCAAGATCCAGAGACTACGAAACAAATACGTTTTTTGTTTGTTTTCTTTTTTGGGTCACACCCGAGAATGCACAGGGCTTACTCCTGGCACTCAGGAATTACTCTTGGCGGTGCTCAGGGGAACATATGGGATGCTGGGAATTGAACCCTGGTCGGCCGCGTGCAAAGCAAATGCCCTGCCCACTGTGCTATTGCTCCAACCGCCCAAAATGCCAAATTTTATAGCCTCCCCCTCAGAGAACCTGGCAAGGAACTGAGAGCATCCTGCCCACATGGCAGAGCCTGGCAAGCTCTCCGTGCCGTATTCAATATGCAAAATACAGTAACAGTGATGGTTTTCATTCCCTTACCATGAAAAGAGCCTTCAATGAGGCACCGCGGGAAGAAGGAGTAAAGAGAGGCTGCTAAAATCTCAGGACTAGGGCTGATGGAGATGCTACTGGTGCCCACTCGAGCAAATCGTTCATCAACAGAATGAAAGTGATGATGATGATGATTCTTTCTGATGAAATTGTAGTATGGAGGAGAAGACTGGTATATTTACAGTTCAAAAATTTTGTCTTCATAAACACAATGAAAGCATTCTTCCAGCAAACAGATTTTCTAAGGGAGATAAAAAGCAATTCTATTTTGGCATTAACGTTTGCCTAATGCATAGTGTCATTTGACATTAGGAGAAGTTGGCCAGGTAGAATTAGGGTAGACTGAATTCTTTGTGCGAGGAGGAGAAAAATCTAGATTATTCCAGTGCTAAGTTAATTTAAAAATCCATAAGAAATAAAGTAACGAGATTTTCAGAGAATCACTTAAGAAGGAAAAAAGTGGCATAAAGTTACTAAATCTATACAAGAGTAAATGCTTAGAAGTTTTATTGAACAATAATTTTATGTTTATTTTCTGGTAAAAAGGAGCTATTTTCTGGTTTTATATACAAATATTATTATGTTATTTGTATGAATTTACTACTTAAATTTTAGTGTTGAGATCATGCATAGCATTGCACATTAAATTGACATTGGTCTATCATCAGAAATTTTAAAAAGAAGACTCATTAAATTAATCAATATCGATTTAATTCCTGATGAAGTAAAAAAATATTCTGTGAAATTTTATAGTGTTAATTGGAAAACTATGGAAAAAAACCCATACCATTGTTTTTCATCATTGAGTTTGGTAAGCTTCTACATTGATTCCCCAGTTGTGTTTGCTAAGCTATTGCTATGCTGACGGTGAATGTTTTGACTTAACACTGCTGGCAATCTCTGAGGAATTAGGGTGGCTGTTGCCCATTTCCTTCACTTTCTACCTTAACCCAGTGACAGAGGCATACATATATTCAATATGAGATGTGATGAGTTGTCACAAAGTTTAGGATAAAAGCAAATGGAAGATTTATGGGTGTAAGGAGATGTTGGCTTACAAGCTGGAATAAGGAACCAGAGAAAATCACAAAATTATATCCATACTGAAACCAAACTATATCCATACTATATCCATATACTTGCCATACTAGTATCAAATAACATACTAGTATCTGAAGACATTTTATATCCATACTATATTATACATGCTATATATTATACATACTATAAACTAGTATCGGACTGCATAATATTTCCATACTATATCCATATACTGGCCATACTAGCATGCAGCGACATTGATTTTAGTCTAAAAATGCTAGAAAGGACAGTGAAGGCTATTTCTTAATAATGTGATATGTATATGAGGAAGAAATTGCACACCTGAACATGTACGCACCCAATGAAGGGCCAGCAAAATACTTAAAACAAATCCTAATAGACTTCAAGGAAGGCATTGGAAGCAAAATAATAGTAGTTGGATGTAGAATAACATTTGTTTGTCCCCACAGGGAACATAATTTATTGAGTCACACTCCTGAGGCACTCCTATTACTCTGTTTACTGTTAACTACTCCATTGTGCTCTGCTTCTCCTATCTGTTAATCAATATATACCCAAATCAGACCCAGTGACTTGTTAAGTTCTGAGGACTCTGAATTTTGTATAACCAAGTGAAATTTTGCTTTTCTCTTTCTATATGTCCTATGCAGAGTTTACTTTAGAGAATGTCCTGTTAGAATAGACAGTTGGAAGACAGTTAATGCTATGCCTTTGTAACTTGGGAGTTAATTGGCTCTGAATAGTATTTGTTTCTGGGCATCTGTCATATTTACTTGACTTAAGCCTCAATTATCTTTAGTTCCTAATGCCCCAAAACCGAGGTCCCTCTGAGGGGCAAGAATGGACCCAGGGCAAACAGAAAACTAACCTGACATTGAAAAGGTACAGGTTTAGTGCCATAATATATATATATATATACATATATATATGATAAGATATGAGGATGGTAATGTAACAAACTCTGTCATGAGCCCAAAATAAGTAACTAAATAAGGACGCAGCTGGGGTTAGAAAAGATTACCCTGGCCTGAGGACTATAGTCTGGGATATGTACGAGATGTCCCCAGAAAGAGCGACCCTTTAAGCTTAATATATTTCTTACCGTGTCCATACTAAATCACTATTATGACGGAAATTTAGGGGCAGCGATCCGAGCAAGCAGCCACTATGAACTCTAAGACCATTCCACGTCTAAGGTGACCATGTGACCACCAAGACGAAAGGGGACTCCTGCCATTTTAGAAGTGTGTCTTAAGTAGAACTGGCTCCAATGTGGGCCCCCTTCCCTTCTGAGACAGCAGCAGTGTGGGGTGTGGTCTCAGGGGAGGCAAGTTAATTGCCTCTCTCATAGTGCTTTAGAAGCATATTTCAACCTCTGTTAACTAATTTTTATGAGGACAGTCTGGCTATCCCAGTACTCCACTGGCTTATTCCAATCAAAATACTCCCCAAACTCACCAAAATAATAGTGAACACAAGAATCAGAATAAGCCAAATCTAAAAGAAAACATCCCATGAACCTTCATTAAAGGCCCTATATAAGTCAAACAAGAACACCAAAGATGAAGGTAGTATCCTTGAAGGGAAAAGAGAAAACCATCACTGACTGAGCTCATCCAGAATCTTCCCTGGCAGTGACAAGGGATCAATGATAGAGAATTGAAAGGATCCACCTCCATACTATTGCAGCAACATGAGGAAATAGTGCAGATCCCCACAATGAAGAGTGGATGAAAAAAAGAGCACTGAAGCCTTGAGAGGGAATACCCACATATACAATCTCTCTGATAAAAAATTTAGAGATGAAATGTTGAGGATGTTCAATGAGCTCAGAAAACATCCAGTAAATTAAACGACGATATGAGAGAAAGAGTGGAATGGACAGTCGAAAAAATACAAGAAGAAACGAAAACCAAATAAGAAAGCTACAAACAGAAGTGCCAGTAATAAAGAATTCGGTAGATGAAATTAAAAACTCGGTGGGTACCATCAACAGTGGAATGACAACAGCTGAAGAAAGAAACAGTGAGTTTGAAGATGAGCTGCAGGAAGCATACAGGCAAAAACAGATGATGGGAAAAAAACTCAAAATAGATCAAGGGCAATAAAAGACCTAGGGAATGAATTCAAGAGGAACAACATACGAAGGATCAGAGTACCTGAAGGATGAGGCAGCAACTCCAATAAGGTAGAACAGTTAAAGATATCAACACTTAAAAAGTTTCCAGAGCTGGACTCAGATAGAGAAGGAACCACCAAGTAAAGGGTGCTAGGAGGGCCCGCTTGGGTTGGGAGATGCGGGCTGAAAGTAGACTATAGACCGAACATGATGCTACTTAATACTTATATTGCAAACCATAGCACCCTAAAGGAGAGAGAGAGAGCAAGAGGAAATGCCCTGCCACAGAAGTAGGGTGGAGTTGAAGGGACGTGGTGGGGGTGGTGGGAGGGATACTGGGACCATTGGTGGTGGAAAATGGGCAGTGGTGGAGGGATGGGTAATCTACCATTGTATGACTGAAATGCAAGCACGAAAGATAGTAAGTCTATAACAGTACCTCACGGTGATTCACTAATAATTTATTTTAAAAATTCCCAGAGCTGAAGAACTGCAGGCATCCAAATCCAAAAGCCCTAAGGGTACCAGAAAAAAGACCTCAATTAAAAGGCTCCAATACATATCATAATCAGAACAATGAATACCACAGATAGAGACACAATACTGCAAGCAGCAAGGTCAATGAGAGAATCACATACAAAGGACAACCCTTAGATTTATATCAGACTTATCACATGAAACCATAGGAGCCCAAAGATAGTGGTGGGATGTAGTGAAAAAAATGAAATGCCTCTCCACGGCCAGGTGTGGCCAGGTGTGTAGGCGCGCTGTGCGCCCGCCACATGGCCCTTCTCACCGCTGGACCCACCCACCGACAGCCCCGCCCTGACATCCATTGTCTCTACCCGATGCGCAAGGCCCGCCTCTCCCTGGAGAGGTGTGTGAACGCGCGCCACACCACATCCCAAATGGTTACTGGGGGCTTGGCCTGTATCTCAGAGGGCGTGGCTTAAAATGGGGCTTGGCCTCCTGCCAGAGTAGCTGAGTTATTTCAAGCTGCACAAACCCCTGGTAAAGAGAGCATAGCCTTAAACCTTTAGAGGCCCCACATAAAACAGGAGGAGTGCCTGAGAGTAAGAAAGTATCCTATAATAGAAAAAAGTCTATCATCATCAATTTAACTCATCCAGAATCCCTTCTGCAGTGAAAGGAAAGAGGGATAGAATACTACAAGGTACCAACTCTATACTTCCATAACGATATGAAGAAACAGCAAAAATCCCCTCCATGAAGAGAGGATGTAGAAAAGATTCCGAAAGCCTCAATAGGGCTTACCCACATATATGACCTCTTAGACAAAGAATTCAGAGAGGAAATCTTGAAGAGATTAGACATATGTGTAAAAATAAAAGAAAAAGAAAGGGCGCGCAGGCGGCGAGGCAGGTGAAGGAAGGAAGAAGGCCAAACTGGTTGCTCGATCGGTTTATTTCATGTCCATCTCCATTCTCCTCTGATTCTCCTCCTGCTTCTTTCTCCCCCATCCTACTTCATTCTCTCTGTCTCTGCCTCTCTCCCGGCTCTCGGTCTCTCTCTCGATCAGTGGATCTGGGCCCCGTGGATCTGGCTCCCGTGGATCTGGCCCCGGTGGATCTGGCGCCGTGGATCTGGGCCCATGGATCTGGCCCCTGTGGATCTGGATCTGGCCCCCAACCCACTCTTCCAGCCTAGTTAAATCTCCACAGCATGAGGGGGTTGGGGCATACACATAGGTGTGGTCAGCAATAGGGTAAGGTTCTTTTCCCTCAGGGGATGCTTCTCCTAGGACTTAATTCTCTTTCAGCAGGAGGATCCACCCAAGGGCAGAATCCCATGAATGTGTTTCTCTTCTCCTCAGCCAGCAAACATATAAGAATTCATAATATTAATTATTTTGTATGGACACAATAAGAGATGCATTAAAGCTTATAGAATTGCTCTCCTGGAGCCATCTCAATCTCAGACTACAGTGCTCAGGCCAGATCAGTCTTTCCTATCCCTGGCAGGGTCCCAGTCTCATAATTACTATTGGATCATGACAGCATTTGTCTATGATCAAGCTCTTAACTTATAGTTAAGAATTAGGCACTTTAGCCAGGACCATCTCAATGCCAGGGTAGCACATAACTCACCGCTTGCCCTGGATCCTTCCCGTCCCACGTCGGGGACCCTACTTTGGGGTGCTAGGAACTGAGGGCAACTGAGGCTTAAGTGGAGAAAGCAGATGCCCAGAAGGGAATAATATTCGAGGCCAATTAAGTCTTAAGTTATAAGAACATAATATTGTCTTCTTGTGTCTATACAAAAAAGACATAGCTTTAAAGTAAATTATTCAAAAGGCATAAAGAGGAGAGAAAGGCAATGTTATAATATTCAGTGTCCTAGGAACTTCTGACCTTACCAATTAACAGAGTTTGATTAAGGGAAGAGCAGATAAACTGGTAGAATTGGTTACAGATAAACAAAAGAATGGGAGTGACTCGGGAGCACTTTGATGGGTGTGACTGATAAACCTAAGCTCCTTGGGCAAGGGGAGCAAGGACGAACCAAAGTCAGGCCTAACATATTTAGAGCTATATTCCAACAGACATACTCAAAGCAACCATGGAACAGAAGACCAATAAACTAAGTGAGGATATGAATGAAGCATCGGAACGGTCCACCAAAAAATGCATGAGTAAATGAGAGAAGAAATTTCAAAGCTACGAACAGATGCCACACAAATAAAGGAATTGGTAGATGAAATAAAAAAAAAACTAAGTAGTAGCCCACAACAGTAGAATGGCTACATCGAAGACAGAATCAGTGAGCTTGAAGATGAGCTGCAGAAAGCTTACAGACAACAACAAACAATGGCAAAAGACCTCAAATGGCTATAGAGCGAATCAGAGTCATTGGGGATGACTTCAAGAGGAACAACATAAGAATCATTGGATACCAGAAGCACAGGGAAATAACTACAATGAAAAAAAAAAAACACAGTTAAAGACATCATTGCTAAGAAATGCCCAGAGCTGGAGAAAGCAGGCATCCAGATCCAAGGAGCCAGCCCGAAGAGTAGCAGCAAAACTAGACTGAATAAAAAGACTCCAAGGTATATCACACTCAGAATGACGGATGTTGTGGATAGAGACACAATTCTGAAAAGCAGCAAGGTCAAAGAAGGAAATCATATAAAAAGGAGAACCCCTCAGATTTACAGCAGACCTATCAGAGGAAACTCTCCAAACCCGAAGACGATGGTGGGATATAGTGAAAAAACTCAACGAAATGAATGCCTCACAAAGAATACTTTATCCGGCTAAACTCTCAATTAAAGTCAAAGGAAACATACACTACTTCACAGATAAACAACAGCTCAGGAAATTTATAGACTCAAAACCAAACTTAAAAGAAGGACTAAAGGGGCTATTGTAAGACAAGGAAAAACCCTAAAAGAAGAACAAACCCCACAGAAAGATGACAAAAAAAACCCACGAAAATAATCTATCTCAATGTCAATGGCTGAAATATACCAACTAAAAGACACAGAGTGGCAAAATGGATTCGGAAACAAAACCCAACATTCTGCTGCCTACAAGAAACACACATGAACAGTCAGAGAAAACACAGACTCAAAGTCAAAGGATGGAAAACAATCCTGCGAGCAAACAACTCCCGCAAAAAAGCTGGGGTGGCCATGCTAGTATCTGACAACATAGATTTCAGGTTGAAAAATATTAGAAGGGACAGTAAAGGTCACTTTCTATTTATCAAGGGATATGTACAATAGGAAGATATCACACTCTTAAACATATACCCACCAAATGAGCGACCGGCTGAATACTTAAAACAACTTCTAACAGATTTTAAGAAGGACATTGCTAGAAGCACAATAGAAGTCGGAACCTTCAACACGGCTTTATCACACCTGGATAGATCTACAAGAATAAAATTAAGCAAGGAAACACTGAGTCTGAAGGAAGATATAAAAGAGAGAGAGGCCTAATAGGCCTATACACGGCTTTACACCCCCAAAAGAAAGAATACTCATTCTTTTCCAGTGCACATGGAACGTTTTCCAAAATAGGCCATGTACTGGGCCACAAAACATACCTCAATATAATCGGAAAAATAAAAATTGTATCAAATATATTCTCAGACCATGATGCACTGAAGATATAAACTAATCACACACAGATGCAGAGAACCAAAGCAAACACCTGGAAATTAAACAGCTTAGTGTTGAACAATGAGTGGGTCAGGAAGGAAATCAAGGAAGAAATCAAGAGATACCTCAAAACAAATGAGAATGAAGACACGAGCTACCAAAACCTATGGGACACAGCTAAAGGTGTGTTAAAGGGAAAATTTATAGCTCTAAAAGCATTGCTAAGGAAGGAAGAAAGGGCCTACATAGATAGCTTTACTTCAAAGCTCCAGGCCTTAGAAAAGGACCAGAAAAAGGAAACCAAACCAGATCAAAGGAAAGAAATAATAAAAAATTAGAGCAGAAATTAAAGACATGAAACCTCAGAAAACAATCCGAAAGTTCAATGAAACCAAGAGCCAGTTCTTTGAGAAAATTAACAAGATTGATAAACCGCTAGCAAGACTCACAAAGAAAGAGAGAGAGAAACCTAATAAACCAAATCAGAAATGAAAAGGGGAACGTCACAACAGAAACCAATGAAATTCATAAGATCGTCAGAGACTAATTTGAAAGACTGCATGCCACGAAACAAGAGAACCTAAAAGAAATGGATGAATTGCTTGAATCCTACAATCTCCGAAGCCTCAACCAAGAAGACTTGGAATACCTGAATAGACCAATTAAAATCAAGGAAATTGAAACAGTAATCAAAATTCTCCCCAAAAACAAAACCCCAGGTCCAGCTGGATTCACTGGTGAATTCTTACAAAATTTTAAAGAAGACCTGTTGCCAGTTTTCCTCAAGCTTATCCAGGAAATTGAAACAACAGGAACTCTCCCAAACAGTTTCTATGAAGCACATATCTCCCTAATACCAAAAGCAAAACACCACTAACAAAGAAAATTATAGGCAAATATCCCTGATAAACACCAAAATATAGATCCTAAACAAAATATTAACAAATAGGATCCAACAACTCTTCGAAAAGATCATAAACCATGGCTAAGTAGGATTCATCCCGGGGATGCAAGGATGGTTTAACATTAGTAAATCAATCAACATAATCCGTCATGTCAACAAAAGTAAAGAAAAAGCCATATGATCATATCAATAGATGCAGAGAAAGCATTTGACAAGATCCAACATCGGTTCATGATGAAAACCCTCACAAAAATGGGTTTTGGAGAAACTTTCCTCGAGATAGTCAAAGCCATCTACCACAAGCCTACGGCAAGCATTATCCTCAATGGGGAAAAACTAAGGGCATTTCCACTAAGATCAGGACAAGACAAGGATGTCCATTCTCACCACTTCTATTCAATGTAGTACTGGAAGTACTTGCGATAGCTGTGAGACAAGAAAAAGATATTAAGGGCATCGAGATAGGTAAAGAAGAAATCAAACTCTCACTATTAGCAGATGATATGATACTATAACTAGAGAAGCCTAAAGCCTCTACTAAGAAACTCTTAGAAACTCCAAACGTGTACAGAACAGTTGCAGGCTATAAACTCAATACCCCCAAATACATGACCTTCAAATATGCAAACAATGAGACAGAGGAAAGGCACGTAAAAAAGGCAATCCAATTCACAATCATGCCCCAGAAAATCAAGTACCTCAGAATCAGCTTAACCAAGGAAGTAAAGGACCTCTACAAAGAAAACTATAAGACGCTACTCCATGAAATTAAAGAGGACATGAGGAAATGGAAACAGATCCCCTGCTCACGGATAGGGGAGAATCAACATTGTCAAAATGGCAATACTCCCGAAAGCATTATACAGATTCAGTTCCATTCCTCATAAGGATACCAATGACATTCTTCAAAGAAATGGATCAAGCAATCCTGAAATTCATATGGAACAACAAACGTCCACGAATAGCTAAAGCAATTCTTGGGAAAAAGATGATGAGAGTCATCACCCTCCCCAACCTTAAACTTTTCTTCAAAGTGGTAACAATTAAAACAGCATGGTAGTGGAACAAAGGCAGAGCCGCAGTCCAATGGAACAGGGTGGAATAATCCTACACACAACCCCAAATGTATGATCATCTAATCTTTGATAAGGGAGCAAGAGATGTGAAGTGGAGCAAGGAAAGCCTCTTTAACAATGATGCTGGCACAACTGGAGAACCACATGCAAAAGAATGGGCTTAGACTTCGACCTAACACCATGAACAAAAGTCATATCAAAATGGATTAAATGCCTCAACATCAGACCACAAACCATAAGATACATAGAAGAAAAGGTCCGCAAAACCCTCCACGATGATGAAGCTAACTGTATCTTCAAAGATGACACGCAACTGATCAACCAAGTGGAAACAGAGATAAATAAATGGGACAACATTAAACTAAGAAGTTTCTGCACCACACAAGATACACTGACCAGAAAACAAAGGCAATATACAGAATGGGAAAGGATATTCACCCAATACCCATCAGAGAAGGGTTGGATATCAAAGGTATATCGAACTGGTTGAACTCCACAAGAAGAAAATATCAACCCCATCAGAAAATGGGGCGAAAAAATGAACAGAAACTTTCCCAAGGAAGAGATACGAATGGCCAAAAGGCACATGAAAAAGTGTTCTACATCACTAATCATCAGAGAGATGCTTATCAAAACAACCATGAGATACCACCTCACACCACAGAGACTGGCACACATCCAAAAGAACAAAAGAAATCGCTGTTGGAGAGGATGTGGGGAGAAAGGGACCCTTCTACACTGCTCCTGGGAATGCTGACTGGTTCAGCCCTTTCGAAAACAATATGGATGCTTCTAAAATAATTAGTAATTGAGCTCCTATTTGACCTAGCAATAGCACTACTGGGAATATATCCCAGAGAAGCAAAAAAGTATAGTCGAAATGACATCTGCACTTTTATGTTCATCGCAGCACTGTTTACAATAGCCAGAATATGGAAAAATCCTGAGTGCCCTAGAACTGATGACTGATCAAAGAAACTTTCATACATCTATACAATGGAATACTATGCAGCTGTTAGCAAAGATGAATTCATGATCTTCGCATATAAGTGGATCAACATGGAAAGTATCATGCTAAGTGAAATGAGTCAGAAAGAGAGATACAGACATAGAAAGATTGCACTTATCTGTGGAATATAAAGTAACAGAGTACAAGACTAATACCCAAGGTTAGTACCAGGAGATTGGCTCCATGTCTTGGAAGCTGTTCTCACATGCTGGGGGAAAAGGTAGCTCAGATAGAGTAGGGAACAGCAAGTAAAATGTGGTTGGAGACCACGCACGGGATGGGAGATGCGTGCTGAAAGTAGACTAGAGACTGAACACTTTGGCCACTCAATATCCCTATTGCAAACCAAAACATGCAGTTTGAGGAAAGACCAAAAGGGAATGCCCTGCCACAGAGGCAGTGTGGGGTGGGGAGACATTGGATTGGGGAGTGGGAGGGATCCTGGGTTTATTGGTGTTGGAAAATGGGCACTGGTTGCGGGATGGTTTATTGAACATTTTATGAGAGAAACACAGGCACGAAAATGTGTAAATCTGTAACTGTACCCTCACGGTGATTCACTAATTAAAAAATAAATAAATTTAAATAAATGCATCACTAAGAATAATTTATCTGGCCAAACTCTTACATAGACTCAAAGGAACGATATACTACTTCATGGATAAAAACATTTAAGGAACTTCATACACTCAAAATGAATCTTAAAAGAAGGACTGAATAGACAACTATAAGACAAGTTGCACCCCACAAGGACAACAAACTTCTAGAGAAAGTTGGCACAAAACCCCCCAAAAATTTATCTCTCAAAATCAATCTTCTAAATACACCATAAAGAGACTTAGAATGGCAAAATATATTTAAAAAGTGAATTCAGCATTCTGTTGCCTATAAAAAACACATCTGAACAGAGTAAACACTGACTCAATGCAAAAGATAGAAAACAATTCTTCAAGTAAACAGCTCCTTCACAAAAGCCAGGGTGGTCATACTAGTATCCAACAACATAGATTTCAGGCTGAAAGCTTAGAAGGAACAGTGACACAGATTTTTTTAATAATCGGGAAAAATTACACTCTAAAACTTATATTCACGAATGAGGGGTCAGAAATACACTTACAACAACTTATAGTATATCTCAAGAAGGACCTTGGTAGCAACATAATACTAGTCAGAGTCTTTAACACCGCCTTATTGCCTCTTGATAGAGCAACAATACTAAAACTCACCAAGGAAGTCCTGGCTTTGAAGGGAAAATTGAAAGAGAGAGGGCTAATATATGTAATGGTTTTTTTATGAGCCCAAATTGAATACACATTTATTCCAGTACACATGGAAGTTTTCTCAAGATAGACCACATAGTGGGTCACAAAACATACCTCAATAGAATCAGGAAGATAGAAATTGTATCAACTATATTTTCAGATCATTATGCACTGAAGATAAGTTAATTATATACAGAAACAGAGAATCAAATCAAACACCTTGGAATTAAAAAAGTAAATGTTGAACAATGAGTGGGTCAGAGAGAAATCAAGGAATAAATCAAAAGATTCCTGAAAACAAATGAGAAATAAGACATGAGCTGCCAGAACTTGTGAGACACAGCTAAAACAGTGTTAAGGTGAAAATTTATAGCTCTACAAGCAATTTTCAGGAACTAAGATAAGACCAAATAAATAACTTGGCTTCATAACTTAAGATCATAGAAAATGACCAACAAAATGAACCTAAAGTAGGCAGGAGGAAAGAAATAATAAAACTTCGAGCAAAATCAACTAGCTGGATTCCCAACAAACAATCCAAAGGATCAATGAAACCAGGAGCTGGTTCTTTGAAAAACTAAACAAAATTGATAAACTATGAGAAAGACTCAGAAAGAAAAAAGTATGTGAAACCCCAAGAAATTGAATCAGAAATGAAAAGGAGGGCATCATAACAGAAACCAAAGAAATTAAAAATATCATCAGACTTTGAAAATCTGTAAGTCAAAAAACAAGAGAACCTAGAAGAAAAGGTTAAATTCCTGGATTCATATTATATCTCAAGGCTGCACCAAGAAGATTTGGAATGCTGAATAGACCTATCACTATCATGGAAATTGAAACAGTAATCAAAAGTCTTCCCCAAAACAAAAGCCAAGGTCGAGATGTATTCACAAATGAATTTTTTCAAACATTTAAAGAGGACGTATTTCCAGTTCTTTTCAAGCTTTTCCAGGAAATTGAATAAACAGAAACACTCCAAGTTTCTATAAGGCATATATGACCCTAAAGCTGATAGAGGTAACACAATAAAAGAAAAATAAAGGTCGATATCCCTGATGAACATGGATGCAAAGATTCTCAACAAAATATTAGCAAATAGAATCCAATGACTCATCAAAAATATCATATACCATGACCAAGTGCGATACATCCCAGGGATGCAAGGACGGTTTAACATACTTAAGTCAATCAACATAATCTATCATATCAATAAAAGGAAATATAAAACCATATTTTCATATCAATATATGTGGAGAAAACATTTGACAAGATCCAGCACCCATTTATGATAAAACTCTCAGAAAAATGGGAATTGAAGGGACTTCCTCAAAGTCATCTACCACAAACCCACGGCAAGCATTATTCTCAATGGGGAAAAGCTAACATCCTTTGCTCTAAGATCAGGGACAAGACAAGGATGACCACTCGCACCACTTTTATTCAATATAGTACTGGAGTTACTTGCCATAAGGGTTAGGAAAGAAAGAGATATTAAGGGCATACAGAGAGAAGTAAAATATCAAACTATCACTATTTTCAGATGACATGACTGCATATCTAGAGAACTCTAAAGTTTCCACCAAAGATCTCCTAGAAAAAATGGATTTGTATAGTAAAATGGCAGGTTACAAAATAAATACACAAAAGTCCGTAGCTTTTCATTATGGAAATAATAAATGATTAGAAATTTATGTTGCCTTCCGCTGCTGCATGAGCATGATCCTAGAGGCCAGCTAAACTACTTTGGGCACCAGCAGCTTCCTGTAAAAATGTATCTAAACTGTGGACTGAGCCACTGCCCCATACCGCACCAGGAGTGGAAGGGTTTTTCTCTCTCGGCTTTTTCATTTTATGAACACCACAAAAGAAAGGTACAAGCTTGCAGTGATGCAATTTCTGGCAGAAATATCCCTGTACTTAGTTACTAAAATACAGAAATCCAAATACATGCGGCTGCAATAGAAATAGTAGCCACACAACCTCATGTCTCTTAAGTGTCAACAATGGAAAACAAATTATCAAATGGTTCCTTTTCGGATGCTCCTTCACTGTTGGTGAGAATGCCGACTGATCCAGCCTTTCTGGAAAACAATATGGACAGTCCTTCAAAAACTAGAAATTGAGCTTCCATATGACCCCGCAATACCACTTCTGGAAATATATCCCAAGGATGCAAAAGAGCACAGTAGAAATGATATCTGTACCTATATATTCATTGCAGCACTGTTCACAATAGCCAAAATCTGGAAACAACCCGAGTGCTGTAAAACAGATGACTGATTAAAGAAACTTTGATTCGTCTACACAATGGAATACTATGCAGCTGTTAGGAGAGATGAAGTCATGAAATTTGCTTATAAATGTATGAACATGGAGAGTATCATGCTATGAGAAATGAGTCAGAAAGAGAAGGACAGACATAGAGGGACTGCATTCATTTGTGGAGTGTAGGGTAGCATCACATGAGGCTGACACCCAAGGACCGTAGATACAAGGGCCAGGGGGACTGCTCCATAGCTGGAAGACTGCTTCATGAGCACAGGGGATAAGGCAGATGGAATAGAGAAGGAATCACTAATAAAATGATGACTGGAGGAACCAGTTGGAATGGGAGATGCATGCCGAAAGTAGATAATGCACCAAACATGATGACCTCTCAGTGTCTGTTTTGCAAGCTATAATGCCCAAAAGTCGAGAGAGAGAGTATGGGGAATATTGTCTGCCATGGAGGCAGGGGGAGGGTGGGAAAAGGGGGGGTATACCCGGGATATTGGTTGTGGGGAATGTGCACTGGTAGAGTGATGGGTGTTTGATCATTGTGATATTGTAACCCAAACATGAAAGCTTGTAACTATCTCACGGTGATTCAATTAAATTTTAAAAATTAGTAAAAAGAAGCACATATTCGCAAAAACTTAAAAAAAAATGCTTCCTTTTAAATAGGTCTGACTTTGGGGCGGAAACTTCAAACGATAATAGTGAGGGTTTTTTTTGAAATATTGAATGTAATCAAAGTAAAGTGAAATCTGTCAGCCACACAGGTGGGGGTGGGGGGTGGGGGGAGGTATACTGGGTTTCCTTGTGGTGGAATATGTGCACTGGTGAAGGGATGGGTGTTGAGAATTGTATAATTGAGACTTAAGCCTGAAAGCTCTGTAACTTTCCACATAGTGATTCAATAAAAAATTTTTTAAAAAGAAATTTATGTTAAAAGCAATACCATTAACAATTTTGTTTTAAAAAATCAAGTTCTTCGAAATGAGCTTAACTAAGGAGGTAAAGGAGCTGTACAAAGAAAACTACAAAAACCTAAGTCAAAAAATAAAAGAGGACACAAGCAAATTGAAACACATAACTTGCTCACAGATTGGGAGAATTAGCATCGTCAAAATGGCAATACTCACCAAAGCTAATTCAATGTGGTTCCTATTAGTATAACATGACATTTTACAAAGAAATTGATCAACCTCCTGAAGTCCATATGGAATAATATGCCCCCAGAATTTCTAAGGCAATTGTTGCAGGGAAAAAGATGGGAGGCATCATATTCCCCAACTCCGACCTGTTCTACAAAGCATGGAATAATTCAAACAGCAATGTATTGGGATAAAGAAAGACATGGAGACCAATGGGATAGGGTTGAATTTCCTGACTCATACCCTTAAACATATGATCATTTAATGTCTGATAAGGGAGCAAGAAGTATGAACTGGAGCAAGGAAATACTCTTTAACAAGTAGTACAGCTATATGCAAAGAAACGGGTTCTGACCTCTATCTAACACCATGCACAAAAACTAAAGCAAAATGCATTAAAGACCTCAACATCAGACCAGGATTCATAAGTTACATTGACAAAAAAGGCAGGCAAACCCTTCCATGATATTTAAGCTAAAGATATTTACAAGATGAAACTCCAAAGACCAAGCAAAGATAAACAAATAGGACTACCCTAAACCAAAAAGCATTTGCACCTTAATAAAACAGTAATCAGGATACAATGACAGTCTACAGAATGGAAAAGACATTCACTAAATATCCTTCTGATAAGGAATTAATATCAAAGTTATACAAGGGAACTGGTTGAATTCTACAAGAAAAAAACATCCAATCCCATCAGAAAATGGGGAAATGAAATGAACAGAAACTTTCTCAAAGAAGATTTTAGAATAGCCAAAAGGCACATAAAAATTCTCTTCATCACTAATTATCAGGGGGATGTGATCAAAACAACAATGAAATATGATTTTATATCACATAGACTAGCACACATCCAAAAAACGAGCACCCAGTGCTGGTACAGATGTGGGGAGAAAGGAACTCTTCTTTATTGTTGGTGGGAATGTCAACTGGCCCAGCCATTCTGTAAAACAATAGGACATTTCTCAAAAAACTAGAAATTGAGGTCACATTTGACCCAGCAATAATACTCCTGGGAATATACCCTAGGAGCCAAAAATGCATAGCAGAAACACCATCTGCACTCCTATGTTCATTGCAGCACCATTGTCATAACCAGAATCTGGAAACAATCTGAATGCCCAAGAACAGACAAATGGATAAAGAAACTATGGAACATCTACACAATAGAATACTATGTAGTTGTCTGGAAAATGAATTCATGAAATTTGCCTATAAATGGATGGGTATGGAGAGTATCATGTTGAGTGAAATTAATCAGAAGGAGAGAGACAGATATAGCATAAATGCATTCATTTGTGGGATATAAAAATATGAAATAGAAGACTAATACCTATGGCCAGGGAAAATAAGGGTTAAGTGGACTGGTCAATGATTGAAACTAACCTCAAGTATGTTCAGAGTTTAGGGTACGTAAAATAGAGAAGAGACCAGTATGACAATAATAGCTGGGAATGATCATGCTGGACAAGACCTGAGTGTTAATAGAAGTAATAGGATATTCTTGATAACCTTTCAGTATCAATATTGCAAACCACAATGCCCAAAAGGAGAAAGAGATAGAGACAGACGTAGACAGATAAAGAAAGAGAAAAAAAGTCCCTGCCATAGAGGAAGGCTGGGGGTTTTGGTGGTGATAGAGAGGAACTTGAGGACATGGGTGCTGGGAAATGTACACTGGTGTAGTGATGGCTGTTGCGTGAACGTCCGTATGGTAGGAGGCGCTGAGATAAGGAACGTGGAAGAAATGTGTTTCATGGAGAATGGGAAAGGATATTTACACAATACCCATCAGATAAGGGGTTAATATCAATGGTATATAAAGCACTGGTTGAACTCTACAAGAAGAAAACATCCAACCCCATCAAAAAATGGGGCGAAGAAATGAACAGAAACTTTACCAAGGAAGAGATACGAATGGCCAAAAGGCACATGAAAAAGTGCTCTATATCACTAATCATCAGAGAGATGCAGATCAAAACAACCATGAGATACCACCTCACACCACAGAGACTAGCACACATCCAAAAGAACAAAAGCAACCGCTGTTGGAGAGGATGTGGGGAGAAAGGGACCCTTCTACACTGCTCCTGGGAATGCCGGCTAGTTCAGCCCTTTTGGAAAACAATATGGACGATTCTCAAAAACCTAGAGGTTGAGCTCCCATTTGACCCAGCAATACCACTGCTGGGAATATATCCTAGAGGAGCAAAAAAGTATAGTCGAAATGACATCTGCACTTATGTTCATTGCAGCACTGTTTACAATAGCCAGAATGTGGAAAAAACCCGAGTGCCCTAGAACAGATGAGTGGTTGAAGAAACTTTGGTACATCTATACAATGGTATATGTTGTACCAGTCTATGCAGCAGTTAGAAAAAATGAGGTCATGAAGTTTGCATATAAGTGGATCAGTCTGGAAAGTATGATGCTAAGTGAAATGAGTCAGAAAGAGAGAGACAGACATAGAAAGATTGCACTCATCTGTGGAATATAGAATAATAGACTAGGAGACTAACACCCAAAAATAGTAGAAATAAGAACCAGGAGGTTGACTCCATGGCTTGGAGGCTGGTCTCTCATTCTGGGCAACTCAGAGAAGGGAACACCAAGTAAAATGTGGTCGGAGGTCATGCGGGGGAAGGGTGATGCTTGCCGAATGTACACTAGAGACTGAACACAATGGCCACGCAACACCTTTATTGCAAACCACAACACCTAATCAGAGAGAGAGAACAATAGGGAATACCCTGCCATAGTGGCAGTGTGGGGTGGGGGGAGATGGGACTGGGGAGGGTGGGAGGGATGCTGGGTTTACTGGTGGTAGAGAATGGGCACTGGTGAAGGGATGGGCTTTCAAACTTTGTATGGGGGAAACATGAGCACGAAAATGTATAGATCTGTAACTGTACCCTCACGGTGATTCACTAATTAAAAATAAAAGTTAAAATAAAAAACAAAAAAATTAAAAAATAAATTTAAAAAAGTGCCCAAATGAACGGTTTGAGGCTCTTCCTATTCCTGGACCAAGCAGATATCACTGTGCTACACTAGCACGTTACAGGGACAAATGGCGTTACTGGCGCCCGCTCAAGCAAATCGAAGATAACAGGACGACGAGTTAGACAAGCGAAGTGATCTCTTCCTTTCCTATCTGTATGCCCTTGATATCTTTTTCTTTTCTAACTGCTATGGCCAGGAATTCCAGTGCTATATTGAATAGGAGTGGTGAAAGAGGGCAACCTTTCCTTGTGCCTGATCTTAGAGGGAAAGCTTTCAATTTTCCCCATTGCAAATAATACTTGCCTTGGGCTTTTGGTAGATGTCTTTTACTATATTGAAGAAAGTTCCTTCCATGACCATTCGATGAGAGTTTATATCATTAATGGGTGCTGAATCTTGTCAAATGCTTTCTCTGCATCTATTGATAAGATCAGATGATTTTATTATTTATTTTAATAAAATGAATTACGTTGATTGACTTGCGAATATTAAACAATCCTTGCATCCCTGGGATGAATCCTACTTGGTCATGGCGTATGATCTTCTTGAAGAGTCATTGGATTCTATTTGCTAATATTTTGTTGAGGATCTTTACATCTGTGTTAATCAGGGATATCGGTTTGTAATTCTCTTTCTTTGTGGTATGTTTGTTTGTTTTTGGTATCAGGGTGATATTTGCTTCTTAGAAACTGTTTGGAAGTCTTTTTGATACTTCAATTTTCTGGAAAAGCTTAAAGAGGATTGGCTGTAAGTCCTCTTTAAAGGTTTGAAAGAATTCACTAGTAAATTCATCTGGGCCAGGACTTTTGTGCTTGGGGAGGCTTTTCATTACCGTTTCAATTTCCTTGATGGTTCTAAGTCTATTCATGTATTCTCGGTCTTCTTGGTTCAGCCTTGGGAGGCTATAGGAGTCAAGGATTTTATCCACTTCCTCAAGGTTTTCATGTTTTGTGACATAAAGTTTCTCAGAATAATCTCTGAGGATTATTTGAATTTCTGTAGTAATGTCCCCCTTTTAATTTCTGATTCGGTTAATTAGGGTTTTCTCTCTCCCTTTTTTTGTGAGTCTTGCTAGAAGTTTATATATCTTGTTTATTTTCTCAAAGAACCAGCTCTTGGTTTCATTGATTTTTCGGATTTCCTTTTTGGTTTTCATCTCATTAATTTCTGCTCTGAGTTTTATTATTTCCTTTCTCCTGTTCGGATTGGCTCCTTTTGTTGGTCATTCTCCAAGCTCTTAAGCTGTGAGGTTAGGTTACTTATGTGGGCTCGCTCCTCCACCCTGAGTAATGCTTGTAGAACTATGAAATTTCCTCTTAACAGAGCTTTTGCTGTGTCCCATATATTTTGGTAACTCGTGTCCTTATTGCCATTCGTTTCCAGGAATCTTATGATTTCCTCTTTGATTTCCTTTCTATGCCATTCATTGTCCAAAAGTGAGCTGTTTAATTTCCAGGTGTTTAATTTGTTTTTCTGTTTGTGTGTGTGATTTATTTCTAATTACAGTGCTCTGGGAAGATTGTTGATACAATCTCTATCTTCTTAATTTTATGGAGGTATGTTTTGTGGCTCAGCATGTGGTCTATCTTGGAGAATGTTCCATGTATACTTGAGAAGAATGTATGTATTTAGATTTTTTAGGTTGAAGTGTCCTGTATATATATACATATATATCCTGTATATATACATATATATATACTTAATTCCTTTCTTCCATTTATTCCTTCAGATACTGTATATCCTTGCTAAGCTTGAGTCTGGTTGATCTTTCAAGAGGTGATAAAGCGGTGTTGAATTATCCCACTAGTATTGTGTTGCTATCAATGTCTTTCTTCAAGTCTATGAGTATTTTTTAAGTACTTTGCTGGTCCTTCATTAGGTGCATATATATTTAGTATTTTTAGTTCTTCCTGTTGTACAGATTCCTTTATCAATAAGAAATGACCTTCACTGTCTCTTGTGACCTTCTTCAGTCTGAAATCAATGTGGTCTGACACTAAGATGGCTACACAGCTTTTTTATGGAGCTGTTCGCATGTACGATTGTTTTCCAGCCTTTGACTTTGAGCCTGTGTTTGGTCTGACTGTTGAGATGCTTTTCTTGCAGGCAGCAGAATGTAGGATTTAATTTTCTAATCCATTCTGCCACTCTGCGTCTTTTAATTGGTGCGATTAACCCACTGATGTTGAGAGAGATTATTGTTATGGGGTTTTGTCCCATTTTTCTGCTGAAGTTTGGTGTATTTGAAGGTCCTGTCTTGCCTTAAAGTAGCCCATACAGTTGTTCTTATAACCATGGTTTTGAGTCTATGAAGTTCCTAAGCTCTAGTTTATCTGTAAAGCTGTGTGCTGTTCCTTCTGTTATAAATGAGAGTCTAGCTCGATAAAGTATTTTTTGTGAGGCACTTATTTCATTGAGTTTTTTCACTATATCCACCACTGTTTTTGGGCCATGAGGGTTTCATCAGACAAATCGGCTGTTAATCTTAAGGATGCTCCTTTATAGGCAATTTCTTTCTTAGATCTTGCTGCTTTCAGGATTTTGTCTCTATCTAATGTTTTGGTCATGTTGACAGGATGTGTCTTGGGTAACTTTTATTTGGATTTCTTCAGTATCTCCTTTCTAAATTCCTTGCCAGAGAGGTTATATGACACTTTATTTTTTGTTGGTGTCTTCTGGGCTAGCCTCTTCAACAAGTAAGCTAGGTGGGGATCTGCGTTGTTTTACCTTGTGACCTATGTGGCTCAGCCCTTCACAGTCACTGATACTATTCTGTTTATGATGCAATATTAATTTAGGTGGGCTTAATGAGATATTGGCTAATGTGTTTCTGTTGGTTAAGCTAACCTGGTGAAATTTCCAGCTAAGATGGTAACTTCTGGTTCTTGTGGGATATGGAAGGGAGAGAATAACTCGCAGCCATGGCTCCGGGAGGAGACTTGATCCGGGCTGGTACCTGAATAGGGTGGCAGAGAGCACGTGGAATGATTTAGCTTTGAATGCGGTGCGGTGTCCCTCAATTCCCGTCCCCCAAAGACCGAGGGTGAAACCCGGCTTTCCTGGGAACTGGGTAAAAACGCGGGGTTACTGTTTCTTTTGATGTGCAGAAGCTTCTTAGTTTAATGTATATTTGTTTATATTTGTTTGCTTGGTCAGTGGTGTTTAATCCTTGAAGATGCATTTGTCTTCAATATCATGGAGAGCTCTTCCTATATTTCCTTCTATATACCTTATGTATTATGGTCTGATATTGAGGTCTTTAATCCACTTTTATCTGACTTTTGTGCCTGGTGTTAGAGAGAGGTTGGAGTTCATTTTTTTTGCAGGTCTCTGTTCAATTTCCTCAGCATCACTTGTTGTAGAGGTTTTCATTATTCTGCTTCATATTTCTTGTTCCTTTACCAAAGATCAAGTGACGATATATTTGAGAGTCTGTGACAGAATGTTCACCTTTGTTCCATTGGCCCTTGAGTCTATCCCAATACCATGCTGTTTTAACTAATACTACTTTGATGTACAGTTATAAATTGGAGAACAAGTTGCCACCCATCTTCTTTTTCCCAAGGATTGTTTTAGCTATTTGTGGGGGCTTATTGTTTCATATAAATTTAGGAGTGTTTTGTCTATTTATTTAAAAAAGTCTATGAGTATCCTGATAGTAATGCCCTTTCAATTACTTTATCTCACAATTTATATAGATATCTGAATAGTTTAAGTTATACTACTGCACCATCCCATCTGACAGTTTATATGTGAGATACTAAGGACTCAGAATCAGTGCTCTGGTCACTTGAGTATGAATAAAGAAACTACATACACTCAAGCTGTTGGTTCACCTACTTCCAGATCTCTAAGAGGTGGTGACATTTCATTTAGTTGTATAATTTGGTTCAGATATTACAAATATTTCATCACTGGAGCAATGAGATAATTTTTTAAATAATCTTCTTATGGGCTAACTCTGGATACTGTCAAAAACCTGCATTTGACATCTTTAGAGGAATATAGGATTCGGCTAGGAAAATAGCTCTAAATTTAATGGTCCTAGACATGGAAATATATATATATATATATATATATATACATACACATATATATTGATTAACTAAATAACTAGGGTCTCCTATTGTCCCCTCTTAAGGTACTGATAACACTGCTTACTCGCTATTTTCTAGCCTGCTATGACCCCTAGATGGTAAGCCCTAATTTTGAACTTAACTCAGCAAATATTTTTGAGTGCCTGCTCAAGAGGTTATAAAAACAATCTTGCAGTTTAATCTGCTACTTTAGGGGTTTTTTTTTTTTTGCTTTTTGGGTCACACCCGGTGATGCTCAGGGCTGACTCTTGGCTCTGTACTCAGGAATCTCTCCTGGCGCTGCTTGGGGGACTGTATGGGATGCTGGGAATCAAACCTGGGTTGGCTACGTGAAGGCAAACACACTACCCGCTGTACTATTGCTCCAGCCACAGAAACCTGATACTTCAGTTTTTGAGTGTATTTTCTTTTTTTTTTTTTAAAAGTTTAATTGATAACCGAGTGAAGCCCACAGAACCAGGCTCAATGGGACCCGGAAACCAAGATCCTTTGCCTGCTAACACCAAGCTCGGCAACTCAGGGATCACACACATAGAACCCACCCTGCCAGTGAGAGATAAATTCTTCATCAGTCGACCTCCATGACTCAACTGCCGCTATGCTCCACGCTGCCTTCCAGACACTCAGGCGGAGCCTCGTGTTCTAGTGAAGCTCCAGAACCAGGCTCAAAGGAACCCAGAAACCAAGATCCTCTGCCTGCTAACACCAAGCTTCAGCGACACAGAGGTCACACACATAAGACCCACCCTGCCAGTGCCACATAAATTCCTCATCGGCCAACCTCCCAACTGCCGCCACACTCCAGGCCGCCATCCAGACCACGCGGCCACTTTGTGGCCACGCGACATATCATAAACTCTTCCTACACATTTTCCATCATTACTGTACCATATTTTATGAGGTTCAAATATGGTGTGAACCATCGGAACACTTATAATAGCGCTTAGAGGCAGTGCTAAAGCCTCCATTGCTCTCGGAAAGCCCGGCAAGCTACGAAGAGTATCCCGCTCACACGACAGAGCCTGGCAAGCTACCCATGGCGTATTTGACATGCCAAAAACAGTAACAACAATGGACCTCATTCTCCTGATCCTAGAAGAGACGCCAGTATGGCAGCATTAAGAAAGTCGAACAAGGAGAAACTAATAAAATCTCAGGGCCAAACTAGGCTGCCAAAATGAAGGACTAAAATAACTGTTTGCACTTTAAACACATGTTTGCTGGCATCAGAAGCATCCATTGAGGACCTGATGGTAAAAGCATGGAAAATCAAGTGCGACGTCATTGGATTGACTGAGACAAGAAGATAAGGAACAGATCACGCCATTTTCGACACTGGAGAAGAATTGTTCCTCAGAACCTGCAACAGTAGAGACATTGGTGGTGTCGGTGTCCTTGTTAACACAAACTTGGACATGAGCATTGATTTGTTTGCATGCCTAACAACTTGAATCGGACGCTTACATTTGAATAGATGTGGCTCATGGCCAGCAGTTTCTATCTTTGTCGTCTATGCACCAACATCCAACTACAATGAAGAAGAAATTGAGAAATTTTACATAAGGCAAGAGAAGTTCTATAAAGAAGACCACACCTTCTACAAGGTCATTGTTGGTGATTTTAACACCAAGTTTGGACCTAGAAGGTCACTCAAAGAACTCCACATCGGGACCCATGGTCTAGAGTGGAAAGATCAGGGTGAGAGACTGTCTGAGTTCATCATGTCAACCAAGACCATCCATAGAAACTCACAGTTCCAGAAGGCCAAATCTGGACTTTGGACATGGGAGTCTCCCACTAGACAGTTCCACAATGAAATTGACAACATCATATTTAATCAACGGTTTTGCTTGACCGATGTCGCTGTTGTCCCAAAATTTCAAAGGGGATCAGATCACCGTCTCCTTTGTGCGAAATTCTACTTCACAGAGTGAGGAGAAAGGGCTGCAAAGTTTAAGAAGAGATCTCCCATAATGAACACCAAGTGGGAGTTCTTTAGCACTACTGCAGCAATATGGGAAGATGCTATTATTGACAACATTGACAAGGAATACAATTGGCTGATTCAACACCTCTATGATTGTGCGAGGAATGCAAAGAGAGAGAAAGCCACAAAAAGTCGCCTGTCTTCAGAAATTCTCAAGCTCATTCACCAACGTGGCCTGGTGTGAGCCTTAGGCAATCACAAGCTAACGTCCAAGCTCACAAAGCTGTGCAGAGAAACGATAAAGGAAACCTCAAAGATAGAAGAGCAGCAGTCTTGACAGATGTGGCAGAAACTGGAAAAAGTATTCGCAACACTCCCCTGACCTTCACCTACTATAAGACCAAGATGACTGCCCTCTGACATCCTGATGGATCTATCACATCTTCCAGAAAGGCAATGGAAAAGGTTATCTACGACTTCTCAGATCTCTTTGATAGGCATGTCCACCTGTCCACATATCAAATTCTGCAGGATGGATATGTCATTCGCAGCATTCTCCCTTTCAAAATCCGACATGCCATTTCATCAGTAAAGACATGTACAGCACCTGGTCCAGACAAGATTTGACCTGAACACCTGAAGAATCTGCCACAAGTACTCTTTAATACACTGACTCGGCTCTTCACACGATACTTGTCTGAATGCAAAGTTCTGTTCCAATGCAAAACCAGCAGGACCATCCTGTTGTACAAGAAGGGAGACATCCATGACATTGTTAACTATTGCCCGATCTGCCTCTTATTCACTCGAGTCATCCTGAATAGGATTGACAGAATACTAGATGAAGGACAACCATGTGAGCAAGCCAGGTTCCGAAAAGGATTCAGCACAATCAACCATATCCACACGGTGACCAAGCTCATTAAGGTCTCACGAGAGTTCAAGATACTGCTCTGTCTAACATTCATTGATTTAAAGAAAGCCTTTGATTCTGTTGAGACTAAAACAGTCATCAAAAGCTCGCCAAACAGGGCATTCAAACTCAGTACATCAAGATCCTCCGCGAACTCTATTACGATTAACCACCAGGATCTCACCACTCTACAAAGAAGTGTTCATCAACGTAAGGAAAGGTGTTCGACAGGGCTACACCATTTCACCAGAACTCTTCAGTGCCACCTTCGAGAATGCCATGTGATGACTAGAATGGGAAGTAATGGGAGTGAAGATAGACAGTCGGCAACTACACCACCTCTGCTTCGCTGATGACATCGTTCTAATAACATCAAACATTAACCAAGCAGCACAAATGCTAGCCAACTTTGATCGCGAGTGCGGAAAGATCGGACTGCAGCTGAGTCTCAGCAAAACAATGTTCATGAAAAATGAACTAGTCCCTTTTACTCTCAATGGAATTAACATCTCCAAATGCAAGAGCTATGTGTACCTGGGTTGAGAACTCAACATAAGGAACGACTTGATGCCAGAACTGTGAAGGAGGAACAGAGCAGCGTTAATCGCCTTCAAGAACGTCAAAGAAGTTGTTAAGAGGACAAAGAACCTCCGGCTCTGGGCACATCTTTTCAACTCCACCATTGTCCCTGCACTACATATGCCTCAGAGACCTGGGTCCTAGGAAAACAGGATGAGAACACTATTTGGATATCCCAAAGAGGAATCGAAAGAGCTATGCTTGGAGTATCACGTTCCACCCAAGTGAGATAAGGAATCTGGAGTTCCGATCTCCATCAACAATCAAGAATCAGGGATGCTGTTTCATTTGCCAAGGCATTAAAAATCAGATGGGCCGGACACATAATGAGATTCAGAGACGCTCGCTGGACTAGAGCTATTACCGACTGAATTCCATGGGATGTCAAAAGACCATGTGGCCGCCCACCTATAAGATGGTCAAATTTCTTCACAAAGACCCTGAATAAACTGTTTGAGGCTCTTCCTGTTCATGGAGCAAGCAGCAGATGCCTTTGGGCTACACTAGCACGCGACAGGGACCAATGGAGACATTACTGGCTCCCGCTCGAGCAAATCGATGAATAACGGGATGACAAGTGATTCAAGTGATATAACCAAGAAGTACAGTTACAACGCTATTCATGGCTGGGTTTCAGTTACACAGTGCTGTAAATGCAATCCCTCCACAGTGCACACTTCCCTACCATCAATGTCCCTAGTTTCCCTCTTAACCCTCTTCCCAACTTTCTTCTTTCTCTCTCTCTTCTTTTGAGCATTATGGTTTGCATTACAGTACAATACTGAAATTTTATTATGTTTTCTCTTTTACTTATTTTCTGCATGCAGCTCTTTCCAAGAGAGATCATTTCCAACTATCTTTATCATAGTGGTCCCTTCTGTATCCCAACTGCCTTCTTCCCAAGCACTTGAGACATGCTTCCAACTTGTTGACCAATCCTCCTGTTCCTTATTTATACTGTACTTGGGTATTGATCTCATACTCTATTTTTTTCCTATACAACAAATGAAATCATTCTATGCTTGTCCTATTCTGACTCATTTCACTTAGCTTGATACTGTCTATATCCATCCATTTATAAGCAAATTTCATGATTTCATTTTTTCCTGGTGCCTGCATAGCATTCCATTCTATAGATGTACCATTTTTTTTAACAAGTCATTTATTCTTGGGGACTCGGGTTGTTTTCAGAGTCTGGATATCATGAATAGTGCTGTAATGAAGATAGAGTGCAGATGGCATTTCTGCTATGTTTTTGCATTATATTTACATAATTGGTATTGCTGTGTTGAATGGAAGATCAATTTCTAGTATTTTTGATGAATGTCCACACTGTTTCAAATAAGACTGGATGAGACTGCATTCCCACCAAAAATGAATGAAAGCCCCTTTCTCCCTGCATCTGCACCAGCACTGGTTGTTCTTATACTTTTTGATGTGTTCCTCTTTCTGTGGTCTGAGATGATAAGTTATTGTTTTGATTTATACCTCCCCAATGATTAGTGCTGTAGAGCGATGTAGAACACTTTTATGTGCTTTTGGCCATTTGTATTCCTTCTTTGACGAAGTTTCTGTTCATTTCTTCTCCCTAATTTTTAGGAGGTTGCATATTTTTTTTCTTTTAAAGGGGTTTATCTTGGAGTATCTTATCTGATGATTGTTTTCCTTTAAACCAGTTTATCTTGGAGTATATTATCTGATGAGTATTAGGTAAGTAATTTTTCTCATTCCATGGGACATCCCTGTATTGTGGTCACCATTCCTTCTGAGGTTCATGATATTCTAAATTTAATTTAGTTCCATTTATTATTCTTTATTTCCATTGGCTTGGTCAATGGTATTTCATCTTTGAAGATATCATTAGCTTCAATTTCACAAAGGATTATGCCTACGTTTTCCTCTATGTCCCTTATGAATGCATGTATGATATTGAGATCTTTAAACAATTTTTATCTGACTGTTTTGCTTGGTATTAAGAGAAGTCTGAGTTCATTTTATTTTGGATTGTTGCTGCCCAGTTTTCCCAGCACTATTTAATAATTAGGCTTTTTTTTGCACCACTTCACATTTTTTGATTCTCTTTCAAAAATTAAATGATCATGTATTTAGAGTCTGTTTCAGGTTATTCAACTCTATAGCATTGGTCTGTGGGTCTGCCTTTAGTCCAGTACCAAGAGATTTTAATTACTACTTCTTTGTACTTTTGAAGTTGGAGAAGGTGATATCTCCCATCTACTTTCCCCAAAAATTGCTTTAGTTACTCGTGGTGGTTTATTTTTCCACATGAATTTCAGGAGATTTTCATCAATTTTCAAGGGTATCTTTATAGATGGGCTGGAGCGATAGCACAGTGGTTGGGTGGTCGCCTTTCACGCGGCCGACACGTGTTCGATTCCTTCGCCCCTCTCGGAGAGCCCAGCAAGCTACCAGAGTATGGAGCCCCCACGGTAGAGCGTGACAAGCTACCCGTGTGTATTGGATATGCCAAAAACAGTAACAATAAGTCTCTCAATAAGAGACGTTACTGGTGCCCACTTGAAAAAATCGATGAGCAATGGGATGACAGTGACCCATCTTTATAGAAACCACATTGAATTTGTATAATGCTTTTGTGGAGTACTGCTGATTTGAAAATGTTAATCCTCTTGATGAATTAGCAAGTAGAGTATCTCTGTTTCCTCATATCCTCTTTAATTTCTTGAAGTAATTTTCGTAGTTTTCTTTGTATAGATCCTTCACATTTTTGGTTAAGCCGACTCCAATGTACTTGATTTTCTGACACACACTGTGAACGAGGTTTTTTACAAAATATCTCTTGCTCTATTTCATTATTTGCATATAGGAAAGTCATGGACTTTTTGGTATTGGGTTTGTAATCTGTCACTTTTCTGTACAAATCTATTGTTTTGGGGAGCTTTTTTTCGTAGAGTCTTTAGGATTTTCTCAGTATAGTGTCATGTCATCGGCAAATAGTCTTGACTTCTTCTTTTTCTAACTGGATGCCCTTGGTACATTTTTCTTGCCTAACTGCTATGGAAAATATACTTAGTTAAATAGTGAATATAAATGATAACAATGGGAAATGTTGTCTTGTGGCAGAATTTGAGAGAAGGCCTTTATTTTTTCCCCAGTGAGACTAATGCTTGCTGTGTGTTTGTGGTAGATGGCTTTGACTAAATTGAGGAAAGTTCCTTCAATCTCACTTTCATTGAGTTTTCTCTTTTCTTTCTTTTGAGTCTTACTAGTGATGTATCAGTCTTGTTTATTGTCTCAAAAAAACATGCTTTTGTTTTTATAGATCATTCAGAATTTTGGGGGTGACTCCAGCTCATTATTTTCTGCTCCAATATTGTTTTCATTTCTTTTCTCCTGCCTGGTTAGAGCTCTTTTTGTTGGTCATTTTCTAAAATATTAAACTGTGAATTTAAGTTTTTTTTTACATGGGTTCTTTCTTCCTTCATGATGAATGCTTGCAGAGCAATAAAGTTTCTTTTAACAAACATTTTGCTGTATCACAAATTCTGGTAGCTCATGTCTTCATTCTCATTTGTTTCCCAGAATCCTTCAATCCTTTGATTTCCTCTCTAAGCCACTGTTTGTTCAGTGGCAAGCTATTTGATTTCCAGCTATTTGATTCTTTTTTTTCTGTTTCTCGGTCTTATTATATTCTATTTTCAGTGCATCATACTCTGAGTATATGTTTGATACAATTTTTAAGCTCATTATTTTATGAAGATATGTGTTTTGGTGCAGCATGTGGTCTGTCTTGGAGAATATCCCATGTGCACTGTAGAAGAATGTGTATTCAGCTTTGGGGGGTGAAAAGTCTGTTATGTATGTAACATAACATAATTTCTTTCATGTCTTAGCTCAAATAAAGTATTTCCTTGCTGAGCTTTAGTTTAGTTGATCTATCAAAGGTGACAAAGGAGTATTGAAATCTCCATCTACTACTGTGTTACTATCAATGTCTTTCTACAAGTCTATTAGCAGTTATTTTAAGTATTTCCTTGGTTCTTAGTTGGGTGCATACATGTTTAGATGTGTGAGTACTCCCTAATATACAGATCTCTTTCTCATTAAGAAGTGGCCTTCACTGTCTCATAACATTCTTGGTCCTTAAGTCTGTCATCTGATAATAGTATAGTCACTCCGAGCATTTTGAGTTTTTTTTGCTTGAAAAATTGTTTTCCAGCCTACATACGTGTTTGCTCTGTCTGTTTGATATGTTTCTTGATGCTTTCAGCATTTTATGTTTTCTGTCATTTTGATTTGGATGTGTCTGGGAGTGTTTTTATTTGGATTTCTTTTAGCTGGTACCCTTCGAGCCATCTGGATCTTAGTTCAAACACACTTCAGCTCTGGGAATTTCTCAGCAATAATGGCTTTGACAATTGCTTCTTCATCAGGGTTTTCTTCCTACTCTTCTGGGACCTTTGGGATTCTTTTTTTTTTTTTGCCTTTTTGGGTCACACCTGGCGATGCACAGGGGTTACTCCTGGCTTTGCACTCAGGAATTACCCCTGGCGGTGCTCAGGGGACCATATGGGATGCTGGGGATCAAACCCGGGTCGGCCGCATGCAAGGCAAACACCCTACCCACTGTGCTATCCCTCCAGCTCCCCCTTTGGAATTCTTGTGTTGTTCTTCTTGAACCCATTCTGATGTTTCCTTGGTATCTGATAGCTTACTTAGCTTATTTTAAATCTCTTTTTCATCTTCTGCTGTTATCTAAAGATTATCTGGATTTTGTCCGGGAGCTCACTTATTCTGTCATCAGTAGCTGTTTTTCTGCTGTTTAGACCTTCCAGTGAGTTTTTCATTTCATGTGCTAGGTTTTTCAGATCTGTAATTTCTGCTCTATTTTAATTTATATTTTGCTCATTTCTGCTCTCTTGTCCTCTTGTGTTTTATTTTTGGTGAGTTTTATTGTTTCTTTGGGGTCTTTATAAATCCCAAATTTCATATAATAGAGGTTATGTAGCTTCTTATTAATGGTTGGGTCATTTGAACTAGCATCTTTACTTACTAAACATGGTAGGTTTCTGTGTTGTTTTACCCTTGTGAAACAGTTTGGCATTGTTTCTTGTGTGTTCTTGTGTGCTTAGGAACCTACAGTTAGGGTATCTTTCTAGGTTTAAGGTGTGTTATGGAGAGGTGAAGAAATGTGTAACCTAGGAACAAAGTGGATGGGCTGTGCCTTTATGTGTGGGTTTTGCTTCTGATCCTGGTAGGAACAATGGTGTTTCTAAGCTAGTCTCTAAGTCTCCCCACTTTCAGTGTATTTTCTACAAAATAGAAAGCTAGGGGGAGATATAAAAAATTGTTACTAAGAGGTCATGCAGGCATATGAAATATGTGTTCACTCAAATTTTGATTTTTGTGTGTTCCTTTTTTTGTCCACATTCATTTGTCACATGCAAGGTCATTATCTTTGTTACATGCAAGATGCAAAGGTATCCTTCACTGTCATTGTTACTGAAATGAAAATCAAAATAATGAGATATCAAAACAGAACTGGAGGATTTTTTAAAACCAATAATAAATCTTTTGTATGACCAGTGATCCTTGCATCGTTCTAAAGAATGAAAAAATGAAAGGTACATGCACACCTATATTCATTGCTGCACTAAATAGCCATGAATGTTAATAACACAAATATCCAATGATAGAAAATTTGATACAGAAATTGTGGCATATATACCCAGTGGAAAACTGCACATCTGTTAATAAATATGTCTCTTAAGTTCACTGCAAATTGATTGGAAAAAATAGGCATCATGTTAAACTAAATTATTTAGAAGTATGTTTAAAAACAGATTATTTTGTCCATTTGTATCATATTGAGAAACAGAATAAATGAATAGACCATATCAAATAGCAGATGCTTGGGATTATGTTCACTGTTTTTTCTACAGTTTGTACTATTGTGTTTTTTAAAAATTTTTATTAGTGAATAACCGTGAGTTAGAGTCACAAATTTATGAACTTTCATGTTTGCATTTCAGTCATCACTGTATCATTGTCATCCCGTTGCTTATCGATTTGTTCAAGTGGGCACCCGTAACGTCTCTCATTGAGAGACTTATTGTTACTGTTTTTGGCATATCCAATACGCACGGGTAGCTTGCCAGGCTCTGCCGCTCGGGCTCGATACTCTCAGTAGCTTGCCGGGCTCTCCGAGAGGGGCGGAGGAATCGAACTTGGGTCGGCCGCGTGAAAAGCGAATGCCCAACTGCTGTGCTATCGCTCGTGCGCATTTTGGTCATACAGTTATCATTTACCCATCCCTCCACCAGTGCCCATTCTTCTCCACCAATGTTCCCAGTATCCCTCACACCACCCCCACCACCCCACCCTACCTCTGAGGCAGGGCATTCCCTTTTGTTCTCTCTCCTTTTGGGTGTTGCAGTTTGAAATAGAGGTATTGAGTGGCCTTCATGTTCGGTCTGTAGTCTACTTTAGGCACGCATCTTTCAACCCGAGTGGGTCCTCCCAACATCCTGTACTTGGTATTCCCTTCTCTATCTCAGCTGCCTTTCCTCCCAGCATGTGAGGCCAGTTTCCAAGCTGTGGGGCAGACCGTCTGGTCCTTATCTCTACTACTCTTTTGTGTAAGTCTCTCACTGTTACTTTATATTCCACAGATGAGTGCGATCTTTTTGTGTCTGTCTCTCTCTTTCTGACTCATTTCACTTAACATGATACTTTCCATGTTGATACACTATATGCAAGTTTCATGACTTCATCATTTCTAACAGCTGCATAGTATTCCATCGTGAAGATGTACCAAAGTTTCTTTAACCAGTCATCTGTTTTTGGGCACTTGGGTTTTTTCCAGATTTTGGCTATTGTAAACAGTGTTGCAATGAACATTCAAATGCAGATATCAATTCTTTTTTTTCCTTTTTATTGAAACACCATGAGAGCAGTTACAGAGTTTTTGGTTTAAGTCTCGGTCATACAATGATGAAACACCCGACCCTTCACCAGTGCGCATTTTCCACCACCAAAAAACCCAATAGCCCCCACCCATCCCACACCCTCCCCCTACTTGTGTGGCATACGATTTCCATATTACTCTCTCTCTATTTTGAGTACATTCAACATTTTGACAACAAACCCACCATTATTATTTGGGATTTTACCCCAACACTCATATATGCCAAAAAGGCAACATTAGACAATTTGTTTTCTATTGCTGATTATCAATTGCATATGATGATGCATGGCCGTTATTGCAGCTGGGCGATTTTGGAATACTGAAGCTTTAATAATTAAATCTAGAGGGATTTATGCTAAAAGCCGCTGTGTTTCGAGCTTTGTTTCTGAGTCTCCAGGATCATGGCCGATAAGCAGCTGGATCAGCAGCCAGAGGGCTCGTTCATGGGTGGCAACTTGAGGTCTCATAGGGGCGGGGGGGGAGAACTGGCTCTGCCCCCATCCCATGAGGCCCCGCATTCCTCATCACTACGAGTACCTCCCTGGTTGTCCCTAGGCCTCTGGAAGATGGCAGTGGCAACCGAGCCATCAGGAGAATCAGGCCAAGGCACGAAACCCATTCCCACCTGGGTTGGTCCAGCATCGAAAACCTAATGTGTATTACAGACACATTTCTGCCCAAAGCCGCATGGTTAATATTTATCAATACAATGATCAATCACCCAACTCTCAACCAGTACAAACTTTCTACCACAAATATCCCCATTGTCCCCTCCTTTTCCTTTTCAGTTCTTACCCTGCCTCTACGGAAGACAAATGTTCAGATAGTCTCTATAGTTTTGGGCATTATATTTTTCTTGGATATTCCCACTACCATTCAAGTCAGCCTTCTAGGGGCAGATGCTTGATCATCTATTTCTATTGCTCACTTTGCATATTAGGAAAGGTCGCATGTCTGCAGAAGCGGCCACGCGGTTTGGAGAAATACTCCAGTCCCCACATACCGGACCCTTGCTTGTAGAAGCTCATGGCTGCTGGGATTCCATATGGAGAAGGCAGAGAGACTGCACCTGCTCCATCTGGGACACTGCAGTGATATCGGCTTGGTTTGCGTCCCGGAACATTCATCTGTGTTGAGGCGCCTGCCAGCCAGGATTCTTCACTGCTTAATGCAGATGTCAATTCTACCATAATGTTTTGCCTCTCCAGGATATATTCCCAGGACTGGTACTGGTGGGTCAAATGGGAGCTCAATTTCTAATTTTTTGAGAATCATCCATATTGTTTTCCAAAATGGCTGACCTAGTCGGCATCCCCACCAGCAGTGTAGAAGGGTCCCTTTCTCACCACATCCTCTCCAGCAGCGGTTGCTTTTGTTCTTTTGTATGTGTGCCAGTCTCTGTGGTATGAGGTGGTATCTCATGGTTGTTTTGATCTGCATCTCCTTGATGATTAGTGATGTAGAGCACTTTTTCGTGTGCCTTTTGGCCATTCGTATCTCTTCATTGGGAAAGTTGCCTTGTATCCTTGATATCAACCCATTATCAGATGGGAATTTGGTAAATAGTCTTTCCCATTCTGTAGACCATCTTTGTATTTTGGTCACTATTTCTGTGTCTCAAAGTACAGAAACTTCTTAGTTTAAGATAGTCCCATTTGTTTATCTCTGTTTTCAGTGATGCTTGGCCTGTGGCGTGTTATCTTTGAAAATACCGTTAGCATCAATGTTGTGGAGGATTTTGCCAACCTTGTCTTCCATGAACCTTATGGATTCTGGTCTGATGTTGAAATCATTAATCCACTTTGACCTGACTTTTGTACATGGTATTAGGTAGAGATCTGAGTCCATTTTTTTCATGGAGCTGTCCAGTTTTGCCAACACCATTTGTTGAAGAGGTTTTCTTCCTCCACTTCACATTCCTCCCATTTCAAAGATTAGCTGATCATGTATTTGAGGGTGTGTGTCAGGATATTCAAACCTGTTCCATTGATCTGCGGCTCTGCCTTTGGTCCAGTACCATGCTGTTTTAATTATTACCGCCTTGTAGTAGAGATTGAGGTTGGGGAGGGTAATTCATACCGTATTCCTTTCCCCAAGAGTTACTTTAGCTATTCGTGTGGGCTTATTGTTGCATATGAATTGCAGGAGTGCTTGCTCCATTTCTTTGAAGAATGTCATGGGTATACTTATAGGGATCACATTGAATGAGTACAACGCTTTGGGGAGTATTGCCATTTTGATAATGTTAATTTTCCCATTCCATGAACAGGGGATATCTTTCCATTTCCCCGTGTCCTCTTTTATTTTTTGAAGTAGTGTTTTGTAGTTTTCTTTGTATAAGCCCTTTACCTCCTAGTTAAGGTGATTCAGAGGTACTTGATTTTCTGAGGCACAATTGTGAATGGGATTGCTTTTTTCATGTCCCTTTCTTCCCTCTCATTATTTGCGTATAGGAAAGCCATGGACTTATGGGTATTGATTTTATAGCCTGCAACTTGACTATACAAATTTATTGTATTAAGGAGTTTCTTCTTAGATGCTAAAGGGTTCTCTAAGTATAGTATCATATGATCTGCGAATAGTGAGAACTTGATTTCTTCCTTTCCCTGAATGCCCAAAATATCTTTTTCTTGCCTAATCGCTATTGCAAGTACTTGCAGTACTATATTGAACTGCAGAGAGAGAGGAGAGAGTGGGCATTATTGTCTTGTCCCTGTTCTTAGAGGGAAGGCTCTTAGTTTTTCCCCATTGAGGAGGATGCTTGCCGTAGGCTTGGGATAAGCGGCTTTGACTATATTGTGGAAAGTCCCTTCTATAACCATTTTGGCGAGATAATGTGGACGTCCGTAGGGCAGGTTCAGGAATCTCAGTGTGAACGTGGTGAGTGGGGTGCGCACCCGCATGAAAGAAGGACCGGTCCGAGCGAGTGCAGGAGTGTGCTTTGTGCGTGTGCCCTTAGTGTGTGTATTTGTCTCATTATCTTGCTCTTAGTTCTGCTTATTATTATCAGCAGAGTAGGCAGGAAAATGCAAGCTCATGTGGTTAAATGTTTAATAATATCAGGAATGAAAAAGTATATCATTAAGGTAGCCTATCCCCAAGTCTGATAAGAAGATACTAGTTCCCCGCCTCTGAACTAGTCTTGACCAAGAAAGAAAAATGCTAGCATCTGACCACCTTAGGTTTCAACAATTTTGAAAAGGTTTTGCCGGCTTATATCAACAAAAGCGCTTTCTTGACCTGCTCTTAACAAGCAGGAAACTGGCTGATCAGGCTGAGAAACGGGGAGCAATGTTCCCAATTGGCCGACAGGGCTTAACTTTGCCCTGGGAACTGCTCCTTCCTTTCTCAGTCTGTCAGTTTTCTCCCTGCCATTTCTGAAGGGTCAGATCCATAGATCAATTGCAGACATGTGCACATGTACGTGTGGTGTTTTTAGTGAACTTATTGTCTGTCTGTCTGTCTGTGGAACACTCGAGTGTTAGAGCTAGTTTGAAATCAGTAATTCTTAGACCTGGGCAAACAAAATCAAGCGAGATCAGAGTGATATGAAGCCCAGAAATTTAAAAAGATCTAGGTATCTTTGGAACTTGTTAGATCAGCTTTAAACAAAGATTTCTAATTATAATGTGGCGCCTACAACGAAATTGAAATTTTTAATCTAAATTTCTTATTGGAAGAACATTAATAGTTATTAACAGTTGAAATTCTTTTGAATTTCAGTATCTGTACTATCTAGAAAAAACTACAGAACTAGAGTCAGAAAACTAAAAAGTGAAATAAGAATTCAGAAAGTGCAAGGCTTTATCTTACAAGCCTCAGCCAATTTTAATGAGGAATTTAGCTGTTTTTCAAGCAACAGTGGTACAGAAACCCTCAAAATAAACAGTTTTCTTATGTTTCCATAAACATTGACAGTCCAAATGTTTTTTCCATGCTATTATCAAAGTTTGGTCAAAAAAATACCAAAGGCCTTTTTCTGTGTCCAACAGCATGTTTGCACTGTGAAATTATTAAAATTATCCGGTGTAGAAAGCTTGTGGTTTGAAATAACTAAGGTACAAAAACTATCAAAATTAAGTCAAAGAAGGTTTTACCGTGTTTTACAAAAATTGATGGTCCAAAGGTCTTATGCTATTATACCAATGTATATATTTGTATCTGCACTGGATTAGAATTATTTGACCTAGAGAATCTTGTGAGTTGAAATAATTGTGATCTATGAAAACAGGTTCAAAGAGTAATGCTTCAGTTTAAAATATTATTTTCTAGAGTTGCAAAATTGGTTGAAAAACTTATTGTACCTGTGTTTTATTTGATCTCTGAGACTTAAGGTAACAATTTTTCTTAAAAAGCTACTTAGCTCAGGGTTATAAGGGGTTAATCTCAGATATCACTTTGAGAGTTTTTAAAGATTTTCCCTGACTCTGCCCTTCCCCCTGCATTCCCAGATCAGCAAGCTCTGCCTCAGTCAGACTGGATATGCAGACTCTCCCTAACCTCAACAGTGAATTCTAATCACACTTTTGCCCAGCAGATAAGATTTGCTAATCCAGTTTCTTAACTCTTCCAGGTATCTGGTTCTTGCAACTTTGTAAATGAGAAAGGGTTTAGGAAACAATTGATTCTTATATTTGCATTAAAATGTGACAAACACACAAAAATGAAATAGTGGGAAACCTCCTTGTAGGAGGAAAAGTCTATACTTATATTTTAACAGATAACACCTACTAATGTACTCTGGATCCTGCTATGGCTTCATCTGGAGTAAACTTCATCTTCCTGGTACTGACCCAGACTCCACAACCCTCCAAATTTCACCCTCAAACAGATCTCAGCTGGAAGTCATAAGGAAATCTGAGGAAGAGTCAGCAACACAGGACTCCTATGGGGAAGGACAGGCTGAATTGGCCTGAAGACTTAGTCTGGGACTTACAGTATCAACCTAATCCTGATCCTCAGAGAACTTTGTGCACAAGTGTGAAATCCTTAGTGTTTCATGGTAATCTATGAGTGTTCCAAAGATGTCTGGTTAATTTCTAATGTAAAGTGAACTCTCACCCAGTGAATATATGTTGTAAGAACTTTAGTTGTAACCATCTTTAAAGTTTTTGAATATCTATAGAACTGACCTAATGTTTTTGAAATGGCACTGCAAGTAGTTTTGTCATGTTAAATGAGATGATTGGCAATTTGTGTCCAAACTTGGAAGATCGTGTTGTACTAAATTCAATAAAAATAAGAGTTTAAACTTGTGGGATGACTATTAGGAATATAGATGTATGTCTTAAGTCAGAAAGATAATGGATGTAGATATCATCAGTGGGAAAAAGAAAGGGAATCCTGTTAAAGTGAAGTTGACTTTGAAATGGGTTGAAGGAAGGTTACAGGACAGAATGAATATAAAGGAATGTGTAGAAGATTTTAGGTTGTGTTTGAAGGAAAGAAACTTGATCAAACTGTATTGTTATAAGAAACTCACAGGCAGAATTGTTCTAGTACCTTTTGGTAGGAACTATGGAAAAGATATTGGATGGAGTATCCAGACTCCTGTTACAGTGCTCTTGGATAATGTAAAATCAATGTTTTCAACATGGAACTAAATGAATTTTATGTGATGGTCACTGTGCTTCCCTGAATCCTCTACTATGAAGGAGACACTTTATCCCCACAGGTAACCCATCATCCCATTCAGATCAGGGAGGTGATATCCACTCTAACCATAGCCACGTTGTTTGGAACTGGACTGGCAGGAGCTGGAACTGGTATCAATTCACTCACAACCCAGCAGAGCGGATTCTCATCCCTTCAAGCAGCTACTGATGAGGACCTGGAGAGGATCAAAACCTCCATCATCATCTCAAGAAATCCCTGGCGTTTCTGTCTGAAGTGGTGTTGCAGAACAGGAGAGGACTGGACTTATTATTGTTGCAACAGGGAAGGATTATGTGCTGCCCTAGGGGAAGAATGCCGTCTTAATGCTGTTTTTTTTGCAGATCACACAGAAGCGGTCCGCGATTCCATAACTAAGCTCAGAGTAGGACTTAAGATTACTTACTCCCCTTGCTGGGTCCACTGTCAGCTGTATTATTGTTAGTTACTGTTGGCCCTTGCGTTTTTAATCGAATCTTGGCTTTCATTAGACAACAAATTCAGCAATTAGAAGCCAAGCCTATACAGGTTCATTATCATTGGCTTGATTTGCTCACACCTCTGTTCAGATTCATACCTCATCTTCCCCCAGTTCTCTACCTTGAGGATGCAGGGCTCCCAGGGATTTATTCTTGTGGGTCAGGTTGCCAGGCAAAACACTGCAAGGGAGGGCTGATACCCAGGCCCGGCTCCCTGTGAGGTATTACGGTATAGCATAGAGGTTGCTCCAAGACCAGAGACTGGTAGGGCATGTGAGGAGCCCCCTGCATAAGACCCAATCATCCCTTCCCTCCTCTTCTTACAAAAATGGAGTCTTTGTGTCACAAGGGATACCGGACAATGCCTCCCCTGACCACATTTAATTTAAAACAAAACAGGGGGAGATGTAGGGAGCCATTTTACAGAGCTTGGCTCTTATCTTCTATTCAAGCGGAGGCTGCTTGGGATTCCTGTAACAAAGAAGCCACTGCTGATCTTATGATTTCGACATTTGTCTCTCACTAGCCAACACCCATGCCTGATCTGCATTTTACTACTGTTCCTATGGGGGTCCAAGTTATCTTTGGTCTTATCCCCCTGACAATGGGGTTGCTCCAATGTACATTGGTCTCTCTCTAATTAGTAGCTGGCAAACTAAAGGCAAAGTGGGTGTGATCATCATGATGCAAGGGAATTAAGAAAAAGCAGTCTTTTAAATCGAGTACTGTCTTACACATTTCTGAAGGAATGGCTGCTGGGGACGGCAGTCCATGTTGAAGCGCCCCAAAATGAGTATGGTTTTATTTACTGCTCATAGATCCTGTAGCAGTAGCCAAGTTTTAATCATAAACGGTTGCTGGATCTTGTCGAATGCTTTCTCTGCATCTATTGATATGATCATATGGTTTTTATCTTTTCTTTTGTTGATATGATGGACTATGTTGATTCATTACCAAATGTTGAACTGTCCTTGCATCCCTGGGATCAACCTCACTTGGTCGTGATATATGATCTTTTTGATGAGTTGTTGAATTCTATTTGCTAATATTTTGTTGAGACTCTTGGCATCAGTGTTCATCAGGGATATTGGCCTGTAGTTTTCTTTTTAGTGGTGACTTTGTTTGGTACTAGGGAGATATGAGTTTCATAGAAACTGTTTGGGAGGGTTTCTGTTTCTTCAATTTCTTGGAAAAGCTTGAGAAGAACTGGCAACAGGTCCACTTTAAATGTTTGGAAGGATTCGTTAGTGAATCCATCTGGACCTGGGCTTTTGTTTTTGAGAAGACTTTTGATTACAGTTTCAATTTCCTTGATATTAATAGGTATTCCTATTAATAGTCAGGTATTCCAGGTTTCTTGCTTTAGCCTTGGGAGATTATAGGAAACCAAGAATTCATCCATTTCTTCTAGGTTCTCTTGTTTTGTGGCATACAGATTTTCAAAGTAGTCTCTGATGATTTTTCAAATTTCTTTGGTTTCTCTTGTGATAAACCCCTTTTACTTTCTGATTCGGTTAACTAGGGTTCTCTCTCTTTTTCTTTGTGAGTCTTGCTAGTGGTTTATCAATCTTGTTAATTTTCTCGAAGAACCAGCTCTTGGTTTCATTGATATTTGGATTGTCTTTTGGGTTTCCATGTCGCTGATTTCTGCTCTAAGTTTTATTATTTCTTTCCTTATGCCTGGTTTGGGTTCCTTTTGTTGATCCTTTCCTAAAATCTTGAACAGTGAATTCAAGTTATTTATGTAGACCCTTTATTCCTTCCTGACAAATGCTTGAAGGGCTATAAACTTTCCCCTTAACATGGCTTTACCTGCATCCCACAGGTTCTAGTAGTTTGTGACTTCATTCTCATTTGTTTCCAAGTACCATTTCATTTCTTCCTTGATTTCCTTCCAGACCCACTCATTGTTCAACATTGACTTGTTTTATTTCTAGGTGTTTGATTTGGTTTCCTGCTTCTGTACATGATTAACTTCTATCTTCAGTGCATCATGGTCTTAAAAGATAGCTGATACGATGTCAATCTTTCTGATACTCTTGAGGTATGTTTTGTGGCCCAGCACATGGTCTACTCTGGACAATTTTCCATCTGCGCTGGAATAGAATGTGTAATTTTTGGAGGGGATATAAAGTCCTGTATAGGTCTATTAGACTTCTCTCCTCTAATTATTCCTTCAAATCCAATATTTCCTTGCTGATTTTTAATCTTCTTGATCTATCCAGAGGTGATAGTGCGGTGTTGAAGTCTCCAACTACTATTGTGTTTCTCTCAATGTCCTTCTTAAGGTCTGTTAGCAGTTGTAGATATTTAGTTGGTCTTTCAGTGGGTGCGTACAGATTTAGGAGTGTGATTTCTTCCTGCTGTATATATCTCTTGATTAATAAAAATGGCATACACTGTCCATTCTAAACTTTTTCAACCTGAAAATCTATGTTGTCCAATACTAGTAAGGCCACCCCTGCTTTTATGAGGGAGTTGTTTGCTTGCAAAATTGTTTTTCATCCTTTGACTTTGAGTCTGTGTTTGTTCTCGCTGTTCAGATGTGTTTCTTGTAGGCAGCAGAATGGTGGGTTCTGTCTCTGAATCCACTTTGACACTCTGAGTCTCTTTATTGATGAATTTAGACCATCGACATTGAGAGAGATTATGGTCATGGAGTTTTGTGCCATCTTTCTGAAAGGGTTTGTTGTGCTAGTAGGTGTTTTTCTTGTCTTACAATAGCCCCTTTAGTCCTTCTTTTAGGTTTGATTTGAGTCTATGAAGAGTCTGAGCTGTTGTTTATCCACAAAATAGTGTATAGTTCCTTTGAGTTTGATTCCGAGTTTAGCCAGATAAAGTATTCCTGGTGAAGTGTTCATTTCGTTGAGTTTTTTCACTATATCTCACCTCTGCCTTCAGGCCTGAGGGTTTCCTCTGATAAGTCAGTTGTGAATCTAAGGGGTGCTCCTTTTTATGCGATTTCCTTCTTTGACCTTGCTGCTTGCAGTATTGTGTCCCTATCTCTGATGTCCATCATTCTGTGATATGTCTTGGAGTTTTTTGTTAGGATTTCTTTTAGCTAGCACCCTTCAGGCTCCTTGAATCTGGATGTCTGCATTGTCCAGCTCTGGGAACTTTTCAGCAATGATTTCCTTGACTGTGGCTTTTTCATTGGGGTTGATTCCCTGTCCTTCTGGTACGCCGATGATTGTAATGTTGTTCCTCTTGAAATCATCCCCAAGGACTCTGATTCGCCCAAGAGCTCTTTTGAAGTCTCTTCCCATTGTGTGTTGTTGCCTTTAGGTTTCCTGCAGCTCATCTTGAAGCTTACTTATTCTGTCTTCCGCTGTAATCATTCTATTTTTGAGGAAACCCACTGAGTTTTTTATTTCATTTACCAAATCCTTTATTCATGACATTTCTTTTTGTAGATTTTTTTTCTGCTCTCATTTCTTCCTGTTTTTTTCTTGGCTGTCCATTCCATTGTTTCTTTCAGATCCTCCCTTAATGAATAACTGTTCTGTCTTTACATTGAGTTTATTGAACATCTTCAGCATTTCATCTCTGAATTCTTTACCAAAAAGTTTAAGTTTGTGGGAAATGCCTATTGAGGCTTATGTACTCCTTTTATCATCCTCTCCTTGTGGTGGGGATTTGTGCCATTTCTTCATGTTTTTGTGGTGGTATGGAGGAGTGACCTTTAATTTCATTATCCTTATTCCCTCTTGTTGTGAAAAAGGCTTCTGGATGGGCTCAGTCAATGGTGGTCACCTTTTCATTTTCCCCTTCTAGAACATGTCCTTCCTCTCAGGTGTTCCTCTAATCCTTACATGAGGCCTCGAGTGATACTTTCAGAGAATGTGCTCCTTTACATTGGGCTTGTATAGCTGCTTTTATTCATTTGTATTTTCATGACTTTGGAGTTGACTAGCGGCCTATTGGCCTACTGGTTTTTGGATAGCTCGGATGTTACTCAGAGATATAGGTAATGTAACAACAGATTGCTGTATTTGAGGAAAATAGCTGCCGGCTCCAAAAGAGGCCATGACCGCTTTGGGAGAGGCCATGCCCACTCCAGAATAGGCTATGTTCCGTGCTGCACTGTAGCTGGGTCTGAGATGCTGGCTGGGATGGGGGAGGGCAGGTCGGGCTATGTCACACACATGAGCTGGAAGAGAAAATGGCTGCTGTGCTGGGGAATGGTGTGACGCTGGCCAGAGCGGCTGTCCAGGGCGGGGAGGCATGGCTGGGACAGTCTTAGATAAGAAATTTTAAATGGAGGGTTTTTTTTTTACTTAAAAAGTTCTTTACTTGAAAAACCAATTATATAAAAGTTAATTATTAAGTAAAATTATACAGAAAATGTTCATTTATTTTAAAGCATATATTTATTTATTTATTTATTTATTTATTTTGTAAAGTGGCTTTTATTTTATTTATTTATTTAATTATTTATTTTATTAGTGAATCACCATGAGTTACAGTTACAAACTTGTTAACTTTCATGTTTGCATTTTGTTTATATCCCTCTGCCAGTGCCCAGTCCCCTCCACCAATGTTCCCAGTATCCTTTCCATAATCCCACCCCATCCCTCCTGCCCCACACCACCTCTGTGGCAGGGCATCCCCCCTTGTTCTTTCTCTCTCCTTTTGCGTGTTGTGGTTTGCAACAGAGGCACTACGTGGCCATTTTTTTTGGTCTATATTCTATTTTCAGAGTGCATCTCCCATCCTGTGCAGGTCCTCAAACCACACTTTGCCTGGTGTTCCCTTCTCTATGCGAGCTGCCCCTTACTCCAGCATGTGGGACCAGCTTCCAACACTTGAACCCAACCTCCTGGTACTTATCTCTACTATTATTGGGTGTTTGTCTCCTATTCTGTTATTTATTTTTATATTACACAGATGAGTGCAATATTTCTATGTCCATCTCTCTCTTTCTGACTCTTTTCACTTAGCATGATACTTTCCATGTTGATCCACTTATATGCAAATCTCATGACTTTATCTTTTCTAACAGCAGCATAGTATTCCATTGTGTAGATATACCAAAGTTTCTTTAACCAGTCATCCATTCTCGGGCACTCAGGTTTTTTCCAGATTCTGGCTATTGTAAACAGTGCTGCAATGAACATTTGAGTGCAGATGTCATTTTGACTGCACTTTTTTTGTCTCTCTGGGATATATTCCCAGCAGTGGTATCGCTGGGTCAAATGGAAGCTCAATTTCTAATTTTTTGAGGAGCGACTAAACTGTATTCCAAAAGGGCTGAACCAGTCGCATTCCCACCAGCAGTGTAGGAGGGTCCCTCTCTCCCCACATCCTCTCCAACAGCGGTTGCTTTTGTTCTTTTGGATGTGGGCCATTCTCTGTGGTGTGAGGTGGTATCTCATAGTTATTTTGATCTGCATCTCTCTGATGATTAGTGATGAAGAGCATTTTTTCATGTGCCTTATTGCCATTCGTATTTCTTCCTTGAGAAAGTTTCTGTTCATTTCCATCCCCCATTTTTGATGGGGTTGGGAGTTTTCTTCTTGTAGATTCCAACCAGTGCATTTGTATATCCTTTGTATCGGCCCCTTATCTGATGGGTATTGGGTGAATATCTCTTCCCACTCTGTAGATTGCCTTTGTATTCTGATCCCTGTGTCTTTTGCGGTGCAGAAACTTCTTAGTTTAATATAGTCCCATTTGTGTGTATTTCTGTTTCTACTTGATTGCTTAGTTCCGTGTCATCTTTGAAAATACTTTTGGCTTCAATATCAAGGAGGGTATTTCTGACCCTGTCTTCAATGTACTTTACGGATTGTGGTCTGATGTTGAGGTCTTTAATCCATTTTGGTCTGACTTTTGTGCATGGTGTTAGGTCGAGGTGTAAGCCCATTTTTATGCATGTGGTTGTCCAGTTATGCCAGCACCATTTGTTTAAGAGGTTTCCTTGCTCCACTTCACATTTCTTGCTCCCTTATCAAAGATCAAATGATCAGATATTTGGGGTTGCATGTAGGGATATTCCACCCTGTTCCATTGATAGGCGGCTCTGCATTTGTTCCAGTACCATGCTGTTTTAATTGTTACTGCTTTGTAGTAAAGTTTGAAGTTGAGGAGGGTGATGCCTCCCATTGTCTTTTTCTCAAGAATTACTTTAGCTATTCGTGGGCGTTTATTGTTCCATATGAATTTCAGGAGTGTTTGATCAATTTCTTTGAAGAATTTCATAGGTATCCTTATAGGGATCCCATTGAATCTGTATAGTGCTTTGGGGAGTATTGCTATTTTGACAATGTTCATTCTTCCTATCCATGAGCAAGGAATATGTTTCTGTTTCCTCTTTTATTTCATTGATTAGCATTTTATAGTTTTCTTTGTAGAGATCCTTTACTTCCTTGGTTAAGCTGATTCCGAAGTACTTGATTTTCTGAGGTACGATTTTGAATGGGATTTTTTATGTCACTTTCCTCTGTTTCATTACTTGCTTATAGGAAGGCCACGGATTTTTGGGTATTGGCTGCGTCCCATATGTTTTGGTAGCTCATGTTTTCATTCTCATTTGTTTCCAGGTATGTTTTGATTTTATCCTTGACTTCCTTCGAGACCCATTCATTGTTCAACATTGTGTTGTTTAATTTTCAGTTGTTTGATTTGGTTCTCCTCATCTGTATGTGGTTAGCTTCTATCTTCAGTGCATTGTGGTCTGAAAAAATAGTTGGTACAATTTCTATCTTCTTGATTCTATTGAGGTATGGTTTGTGACCCAGTACGTGATCTATTTTAGAAAATGTTCCGTATGCACTGGAAAATAATGTGTACTCTTTCTTTTTGAGGTGTAAGTCCCTGTATAGGTCTGTTAGTCCTTTATCTTCTATTTCTTCCTTCAGACCCAATGTTTCCTTTTTGAGTTTTGTTCTTGTTGGTCTATCCAGAGGTGACAAGGCAGTGTTGAAGTCTCCAACTACTATTGTATTGCTGGTGATGTCCTCCTTAAAGTCTGCCAGCAGTTGTTTTAAGTATTTAGCTGGTCCCTGATTAGGTTCAAATACATTTAAGAGTGTGATTTCTTCCTCTTGTACATAACCTTTAATAAATAGAAAATGGCCTTCTCTGTCTTTTCTGATATTTTTTAACCTGAAATCTACATTTTGGATACTAGTATGGCCAACTCAGCTTTTTTGAGGGAGTTGTTTGCTTGCAGTACTGTTTTCCATCCTTTAACTTTGAATCTGCATTTGTTCTGATTGTTCAGATGTGTTTCTTGTAGGCAGCAGAATGTTGGCTGCAAGTTTTGCCACTCTGTGTCTCTTGATAGATGCATTTAGACCATTGATATTGAGAGAGATTATTGTCATGGGGTTTTGTGCCATCTTTCTATAAGGGTTTGTTGTGGTTATCGTTTTTTTCTCTCCTCTTACAGGAGCCCTTTCAGCCTTCTTTTAGGCTTGGTTTGAATCTATGAAGTTCTTGAGCTATTGTTTATCTATGAAATGGTGTATTTTTCCATCTAGTTTGAGTGAGAGTTCGGCTAGGTAAAGTATTCTTGGTGAGGAGTTCATTTCATTGAGTTTTTTCACTATATCCCACCATTGTCTTCGGGCTTGGAAGGTTTCCTCTGATAATTCTGCTGTAAATCTAAGGGGTGCTCCTTTGTATGTGATTTCTTTCTTTGACCTTGCTGCTTGCAGTATTGTGTCTCTATCTGTGGCATCCATCATTCTAACTATGATACACCTTGGAGTGTTTCAATTAGGGTTTCTTTTGGCTGGCACCCTTCTGGCTTCTTGGATCTGGATGCTTGCATACTCTAACTCTGGGAACTTTTCAGCGATGATTTTTTAACTGTGGTTTTTCATTAGGGTTGGCTCCCTGTCCTTCTGGTACTCCGATGATTCTAATGTTTTTCCTCTCGGTGTCATCTCCTAGGTCTCTGATTCGCCTTAGAGCCATTTGTAGGTCTTTTCCCATTGTTTGTTGTTGCCTGTACGATTTCTGCTGTTCATCTTCAAGGTGTCTGATTCTATCTTTGGCCGTTGACATTCTACTGTTGAGGGCACCTATTGAGTTTTTAAGTTCATCTATCGAATCTTTATTTGTGACATTTCTTTTTGTTGTTTTCTTATTTCTGCTCTCATTTCTTCCTGTGTTTTCTCAGTTATCCGTTTCCCCATTTCTTTCACTTCTTCCTTTAATTTTCCATATGATTGTTCCACTGATTCTTTGAGTTCCTTGAACATCCTCAACATTTCATCTCGGAATTCTTTGTCAGAGAGATTATACTTGTGTTGAGGATTCGGAGCTCTTTTCTTCGCCCTCTACTCATTGTGGAGATTTGTGATGTTTCTTCATGTTGTTGTGGATCTAAGGAGGTAAAGCCTTTACGTTCACTGGAACTGTTCCCTTTGATTGCCAGAACAAATTTTGAACAAGATCCACAGTGGTCAACCTTTTCCTAGTTTACAGTAATTCTTTCCTCGTGGACATTAAACTGCGACTTATGATAGGCATCTAGTGCAGCATTGGAAGAGATATTGTTTCCAATTGGTCTGTATGAAAATTCCTGAATTCACTTGTTTTTTGGTGGAACTATAGTCGGTCAAAAGATTGTTGCCTTATTGTGTTTGAGATGGTCAGAATGCTTTCCACAAAATTAGATAATGAAGGTTGGGATGGGGGTCCAATGTGCTGGCAGTGGAGGATATGACTGCGGCTCAACAGAAGGCCACACCCACTTCTGATGAGGCCAAGCCCCCTTCCGTGGAGGCCACACCTCCAGTCAATCCCAATGCTAATGTCCGCTTTATGGGGATCTACGAGTACCTGTTAGAGAGGACCGCCGATGACCACACAGGCGCAGAGTTCAGGTGAGGGCAGTGCCCGCGGCCGGGAAGTCCCAGGCAGCAGACATAGGAGATGCAGGGCTGGACGGAAGGGCTAAATGGAGGTTTTTAAGGATGTATACGAAGCTCAAAGAAGCAATGTAAAGCACTCGTGATGAAATGCAAGAGGATATGAGACCAGAAGTTAGGAAAGCACAAATCAAAATACAAGCAGAAGTGACAGATCTAAAAAACTCATATGTGAAATGAAAAACTCAGTGGAAGTCTTCAGGAACAGAGTAACAGCTGCTGAGAAGAGAATCAGTGAATTACAAAACGAGGTGCATAAACTCTCCAGACAACAGCATAAAATGGAAAGGAGCCTCAAAATAAACCAACAAATGTCAAGAGAAAAATCAGGATGAAGCAAAAAGGAATAACATAAGAATGATCATATCAATAGATGCAGAGAAAGCATTTGACAAGATCCAGCACCAGTTCATGATGAAAATGCTCATCAAAATAGGAATAGAAGGGAACTACATCAATATAGTCAAAACCATCTAGACAAGTCTATAGCAAGCATTATCCTCAATGGGAAAAAAACTAAGAGCCTCCCTCTAAGATCAGGGACAAGGCAAGGATGCCCACTCTCAACACTTCTGTTCAACATAGCACGGGAAGTACTTACAATAACTATTAAGCAAGAAAAAGACATTAAGGGCATCCAGATAGTAAAGGAAGAAATCAATCTCTCACTATTTGCAGATGATATGATATTATATTTAGAGAACCTCAAAGACTCTATAGTAAAGTCGCAGGCTATAAAATCAATACCCAAAAGTCCATGACTTTCCTATATGTAAATAATGAGAGAGAGGAAAGTGATATGAAAAAAGCAACCCATTCACAATCATGCCTCAGAAAATCAAGTACCTCGGAATCAACTTAACTGAAGAGGTGAAGGATCTGTACAGAGAAAATTACAAAATGTTACTTCATGAAATAAAAGAGGACACGAGGAAATGGAAGCACATCCCCTGTTCATGGATTGGGAGAATTAACATTTTCAAAATGGCAATACTTCCCAAAGCATTATACAGATTCAATGCGATCCCTATAAGGATACCCATGACATTCTTCAAGGAAGTGGACCAAACACTCCTAAAATTCATATGGAACAATAAACCACCATAAATAGCTAAAGCAATTTTGGGGAAAAAGAAGATGGGAGGCATCACCTTCCCCAACCTCAAGTTCTACTACAAAGTGGTAATAATTAAAACTGCATGGTACTGGAACAAAGGCAGAGCTGTAGACCAATGGGACAATGTAGAATACCCTTACACACAACCTCAAATATATGATCATCTACTCTTTGGTAAGGGAGCAAGAAATGTAAAGTGGAGCAATGAAATCCTCTTTAACAAATGGTGCTGGCAACACTGGACAGCTTTATGTAAAAAAAAGGGCTCAGACTTATACCTAACACCATGCACAAAAGTCAGATCAAAATGGATTAAAGACCTCAACATCAAAGCTGAATCCATAAGGTATATTGAAGACAAGGTCGGCAAAACCCCTCCACGACATTGACGCTACAGGTATCTTCAAAGAGGACTCGCCACTGACCAGGCAAGTGGAAACAGAGATAAACAAATGGGACTATCTTAAACTGAGGAGCTTCTGTACCTCAAAAGATACAGGGGCCAGAATACAAAGACAGTATACAGAATGGGAAAGGATATTCACTCATTGGATAAGGGGCTGATATCAAGGATTTACAAGGCACTGGTTAAACTCCACAAGAAGAAAGCATCCAATACCATCAGAAAATGGGGCAATGAAATGAAAAGAAACTTTCTCAAGGAAGAAATACGAATGGTTAAAAGACACATGAGAAAATGCTCCTCATCACTAATCATCAGGGAGATGCATATGAAAACAACAATGAGATACCATCTCACACCACAGAGACTGGCCCCCATCCAAAAGAACAAAAGTGAATGGTGTTGTCGCAGATGTGGGGAGAAAGGGACTCTCCTTCACTGCTGGTGGGAATACTGACTGGTGCAGCCCTTTTGGAAAACAGTATGGACACTTCTCAAGAAATTAGAAATTGAGCTCCAGTTTCACCCAGCAATACCACTTCTGGGAATATATCCCGGAGAGGCAACAAAATATAATAAAAGTGACATCTGTACCTATGTATGTTCATTGTAGCACTGTTCACAATAGCCAGAATCTGGAAAAAAGTGGAGTGCCCGAGAAGACTTTGTTACATCTACACAATGGAATACTATGCAGCTGTTAGAAAAGATGAAGTCATGAAATTCGCATATAGGTGGATCAACATGCAAAATATCATGTTAAGTGAAGTGAGTCAGAAAAGAGGGAAAAACACAGAGAGATTGCACTCATTTGTGGAATATAAAGTAACAGAATGGGAGACTAACACCCAAGAATAATACAGACATGTACCAAGGAGAGTATTCCACTGCTTGGAAGCTGATCTCACATGCTAGGTGAAGACACAACTCTGATAGAGAAGGGATCACCAAGCAAAGGGTGCTAGACGGGCCCACTAGGGATGGGAGACACAGGCTGAAAATAGATTATAGACCGAACATAATGCCTACTTAATACCTCTGTAGCAAACCACAACACCCAAAAAAGAGGGAGCGAGCAAATGGGAATGCCCTGCTACAGAGGCAGTGTGGGATGAAGGGGAGAGGGTGGGGGTGGTGGGAGGGATGTTGGGACAATTCGTTGTGGAATATGGGCACTGGTGGAGGGATGGGTACTCGATCATTGTATGACTGAAATGTAAGCATGAAAACCTGCAAGTCTATAACTTTATCTCATGGTGATTCACTAGTAAAATTTTAAAAAATCAAAATATTTTTAATTAAATGCCTCATTTAATTAAAAATTAAAAATTAAAATTAATTTTTAAAATTGATAAGGGAAGACAGCCATGTGTGGGGTTGGCAAGAGACTCTCTGCTCTGCGACTGCCACAAACCATACCTCCATAAAATTAAGAGGATAAAAATCATATCAAAGATCTTTGCAGACGGTGCTTCACTGAAATCAGAAGTGAATCCCACACACACACACAAAATCAAATCAAACACAGGGAAATCAAACTGTTCATGACTGAAAAACGAGTGACATAGAAAAAAAATCAAAGAGGAAATCAAAAGTTACCTGGAAATGAACGAGAAAATAAAAACATGAGTTAGCAGAACTTATTAGACATGGTAAAAGCAGAATTAAGAGGAAAGTTTATAGCTTGACAAGAAGTCCTCAGGAGGAAAGAGTGACTTAATTAACTTAACCTCACAGCTTAATATCTTGGAGAATAACCTAAAAAAGGAACTCAATCCTGGCAGGAAGAGAGAAAAAATAAAACTTAAAGCAGAAAAACAATCAGAAAATTCAATCAGAAAATCCAATGAAACCAACAGCTGGTTCTTTGAGAACATGAACAAGATCGATAAACCATTAGCAAGACTCAAAAAGAAAGAGATACCCCTAATAAACAGAATCAGAAACGAAAAGGGGGACATCACAAAAGAAACCACAGAAATTCAAAGGATAGTTAGAGGTTACTTTGAGAAGATATGCCACTAAACAAGGGAATCATGAAGAAATAGATAAATCTCTGGACCTCTATAATTTCTCAAAGCTGACCCAGAAGATTTGTAATACCTGAACAGACCTCTCACTATCAAGGAAATTGAAATAGTAATCAGAAGTCCCCAGAAAACAAAAGCCCTGGCCCAGATGGATTCATTAATGAATTATTTTAAACCTTCAAAGAGGACGCACTCCCAATACTGTTCAATATTTTCCAAGAATTTGAAGAAATAAAAGACTTCCAATTTCTATGAAGGAAATATCACCCTCATAACAAAATCATACAGAAACTCTGCAAAAATGGAATTACAGTATGATATCCCTGATGAATATAGACAGAAAATATCCTCAACAAAATACTAGCAATTATATCCAATGATTCATCCAAAATGAATTTGAATTTCATTTTGTCTATTTCTTTGAATGTGTTTTGTCTATGAGTGTTTTGTCTATTTCTTTGAAAAAGGTCATGGCTATTTTTATATGGATTCCATTGAATCTGTATAATGTTTTTGGAATTATTCCCATTTTGTCAATGTTAATCCTTCTGATGCATAATCAGGTGATGTGTCTTCATTTCCTAGTATCCTCTCTATTATTTAAAATAGTGTTTTGTAGTTTTATTTGTATAGGTCCTTCACCTCTTAGTCAACAATGAATAAGTATGATTCACTCCAGGGGTGCAAGCATGGTTTAACATTAGCAACTCAATCAACATAATACACCATATCAATAAAAAGAAAGATAAAAAGCATATGATAATACCAATAGATGGATGCATAGAAAGCATTTGACAAGATCCAGTATGTTATTATGATAAAAACTCTCAGCAAATTTTGAATCGAAACAACTTTCCTCAATATAGTAAAAGCCATCTACCACAAGCCAACAGCAAGCATTATTCTCAACAGAGAAAGACTAAGAAACTTCCCTCTAAGATTGGGAACAAGATAAGGTTGCCCACTCTTACCATTTCTATCAACTATAGAACTGGAAGTACTTTCCATAGAAATTAGGCAAGAAAAAGATATCAAGGTTATCCAGATAGGAAAGGAAGAAGTCAAGCTATCACTATTCACAGATTATACTATAAAATCCTTAAGATTCTACAGAAAATCTCCTAGGAATAATAGGCTTGTATAATAAAGTGGCAGGTTAAAAAGTCCAAATGTCCATGGATTTTCTGTATATAAATAATAAAAGAGAAGAAATAAAGAAAAAATCAATCCTGTTCAAAATAGTGCCTCAGAAAATCAGGCACCTTGAAAATTAGCTTAACTAATGAAGTGAAGGACCTGTACAAGAAAACTACAAAACACTACTTTATGAAATAGGGAGGAAACTAGGATATGAAGACACATCCCCTGCTCATGGATCAGGAGTATTAACATTGTCAAAATGGGAATAATCCCAATAAATTATGCAGATTCAATGGAATCCCTATAAGAATAGCCATGACATTTTTCAAAGAAATAGACAAACCACTCATGAAATTCATATAGATAAATAAACCCCCACGAATAGATAAAGCAATAGTTGGGAGAAAGAAGATGGGTGGCATCACCTTCCCCAATTTCAGAGTGTTGTACAAAGCAGTAGTAATTAAAACAGCATGGAATTAGACTAGAAATAGACCGAAAGACCAATAAAAAAGAATTCAATATTCTGTCAGACTCTCAAATATATCATCATTTAATATTTGATAAAGGAGCAAGAAATGTGAAGTGGAGCGAGAAAAGATTCTCCAACACGTGATGCCAGGAAAACTGAACAGCTATAACCCCCCCCCAAAAAAAAACCCAGACCTCTATCTAACACCAAGCACAAAAATCAGATCCAAATAGATTTAAGACCTCAATATCAGATGTGAATCCATAATGTACATGGAGAGAAATGAAAGCAGAATGCTCCAGAAGCTAAAGGCATTTTTAAGGATGAAACACCACTGACCAAGCAAGTGGAAACCAATATAAACAAATGGAACTACGTTGAACTAAGAAGTTTCTGTATCTCAAAAGAAACAGTAACTAAAATACAGAAAGTTCACACAGGGTAGGAAAAAATATTTACCCAATACTGATAAGATATGGGCTTAATATCCAGGATGTGAAAAACACTGGTAAAATTTTACAGGAAAAACCACCAACGCCATCAAAAAATGGGGAGAAGAATGAACAGAAACTTCTTCAAAAAAGAAATTCAAATGGCCAAAAGGTACATAAATATGCTCTACAATGCTAATCATCAGGGAGTTGCAAATCAAAATAAGAATGAAATATCATCTTACACAACAGAAACTGTCACACATCAAAAAATAAAATCCAGAACAACCAGTGCTAGATTCTAATGAGACCCCAAGCAACTGGTTTTAATCCTTGATCTGCAGGGGATGTGAATTGAGGCAAACCGCCAGCACCCAAAGCCGCAACGTTCCGGGCACCCTCTGCTTATCCCATACAGGTACCCGGCCCGTGTCAGGGCTCCTTCCTGGAGCCATGATTCTAACTAGACCCTAAGGCAGCCGGTTTTCATCCTTGATCTGTGAAGGATGGGAATTGAGGCTCACCTCCAGCACCAAAATCTGCAAGGTCCCGGGCTCATCACATACAGGTATCTGGCCCGTGTCAGAGTTCCTTCCTGATGAGTTATTCTCCCCCATCTATATTCCATAAGAACCATAAGTTACCCTCTTAGTTGGAACTTTCACTAGGTTAGCTTCACCACAGAAACACATTAGCCAATAACTCATTAAGTCCACCTCAATTAATACTGCATCGTAAGCAGAGTAGTAACAGTAAGCATGAAGGGCTAAACCACATAGGTAACAATGGTAAAGCAACACAGAACCCCACCAAGCTTACTTATTGAATAGACTACACCGGAAGACGCCAACAGCAATGAAGTGCTAGACAATCTCTGACAGGGAATTTAGAAGGGAGGTACTGAGAATGCTTAAGGAGCTAAAAGAAACAACGGACAGCAATGCCAATATAACACAAGAGGATTTGAAGGTAGAAATGGGGAAAATGTAAACAAAATTACAAAGGGAAATGTCAGACCTGAAAAACCTGGTAGGCAAATTGAAAATCTCAGTGGAAGGCCTAGGGATAATAACAGCTGCTGAGAACAGAATCAGTGAGCTCGAAGATGAAGTCCAGAGACTCTCTAGAAAAGAACAGAAAATGGAAAAGAGACTGACAATCCGGGAACAGATGGCAAGAGAAGATCGTGATGAAGCCAAGAGGAGTACTATAAGAATTACTGGAGTCCCAGAGGGATAGGAAGTAAACCCTGATGAAGAAGAAACTGTCAAAGACATCATTGCTACAATGTTCCTAGAGCTGAAGTAAACATGTGATTACATTCAGGAGGCCCAAAGGGTACCAGCTAGAAGAAATCCAAATAAAAATACCCAAAGACACATCCTGATCAAAATGAACAGAACCTTAGATAAAGAAAAGTTCCTGAAAGCAGCAAGATTCAATATAGTACTGGAAGTCCTGGCCATAGCAGTTAGACAAGAAAAAGATATCAAGGGCATAGAGATAGGAAAGGAAGAGGTCAAGGTACCACTATTTGCAGACGATATGATACTATACTTAGAAAACCCTAAAGATTCTACAGAAAACCTCCTAGATGCAAAATCAGTGTATAGAAATGCGGAAGGTTACAAATTCAACACATAAAAGCCCATGGATTTTTTATATACAAATAATTAAATAGAAGAAAGAGACTTTAAAAAAAAAGCAATCCCTCTCACTATAGTGCCTCAGATAATCAAGTACCTTAGAATCAGTTATTCAAAGTGTTGAGGACCTAGACAAGGAAAATTACAAAACACTACTTCAAGAAGTAAAAGAGGACACTAGGAAATGGAGACACATCCCCTGCTTCATGGATAGGGAAAATTAACATTATCAAAATGGCTATGCATCCCAAAGTGCTATACAAATTTAATGCAGATACTTTGGTACATCTACACAATGGAATACTATGCAGCTGTTAGGAGAGATGAAGTCATGAAATTTCTTATAAATGGATAGACATAGATAGTATTATGTTAAGTGAAATGAGTCAGAAAGAGAAGGACAGCCATGGAAGGCCTGCACACATGTGTGGTGTATAGATTAATATTATATGAGGCTGACACCCAAGAACAGTAGATACATGGGCTGGAAGTCTGTTTCATGAGCGGAGGGGAGAAGGCAGATGGAATGGAGAAGGGATCACTAAGAAGATTATGGTTGCAGGAATCAGTTGGAATGGGAGATGCATGCCGAAAGTAGATAATGGATCAAACATGATGATCTCTGTGTTGCAAGCCATAATGCCCAAAAAGGAGAGAGCGAGTTTGAGGAATATTGTCTGTCATGGAAACAGGAGGAGGGTGGGATAAAGGGGGTATACCGGGGATATTGGTGGTGGGGAATGTGCACTGGTGGAGGGATGTGTGTTTGATCATTGTGTGATTGTAACCCAAACATGAAATCTTGTAACTATCTCACGTGACTCAATAAAATTAATCAAATAAAAAACATCCAGATATCAAAGATTAGATAATCATATATTTGGGGGCGTATGTCAGAATATTCAACCCTGTTCCATTTGTCTGCCGCTCTGCCTTTGTTCCCATACTCTGATATGTTAATTACTACCACTTCGTAGTAGAGTTTGAAATTGGGGAGGTTGATTCCTCCCATTTTCTTTTTCCCAAGAATTGCTTTAGCTCTTCATGGAGACTAATTGTTCCATATGAATTTCAGGAGTGCTTGCTCCATTTCTTTGAAAAATGTCAAGGGTGTCCTCATAGGGATCATATTGCATTTGTTTAATGCTTTGGGGAGTATTGCCATTTTGACTATATTAATTCTTCTAATCCATGAGCGGGGGATATCTTTCCATTTCCTCGTGTCCTCTTTTATTTCCTAAAGTAGTGTTTTGTAGTTTTCATTATACAAGTCCTTTAACTTCTTAGTTAATCTGATTCCGAGGTACATAACCTTTTGAGGCACAATTGTGAACGGAATTGCTTTTATCATGTCGCTTTCTTCTTTCTCATTATTTGCATATGGGAAAGCCATGAACTTTCGGGTATTGACTTTATAGCCTGCAACTTTACTATACGAGTCTATTTTTTTCTAGGAGTTTCTTGGTAGATGTTCTAGGGTTCTCTAAGTAGATTATCATATAATCTGCGAACAGTGAGAGCTTTATTTCTTCCTTTCATACCTGAATGCGCTTAATATCTTTTTGTTGCCTAATCGCTATTGCAAGTACTTGCAGTACTATATTGAACAGAAGTGGAGAGAGTGGAGAGAGTGGGCATTCTTGTCTCATCCCTCTTCTTAGAGGGAAGGCTCTTAGTTTTTCCCCATTGAGGAAGATGCTTGCCGTAGGCTTGTGATAAACGGCTTTGACTATATTGAGGAAAGTCCCTTCTATACCCATTTTGAAGAGAGTTTTAATCATAAAAGGGTGCTGGATCTTGTCAAATGCTTTCTCTGCATCTATTGATATGATCGTATATTTTTTATATTTTCTTTTGTTGATATGGTGGATTATGTTTATTCATTACCGAATGTTGAACCGTCCTTGCATCCCTGGGATCAACCTCACTTGGTCATGATGTATGATCTTTTTTATGAGTTGCTGAATTCTAATATTTTGCTAATATTAGAATTTTGCTGAATGCTAATATTTTGTTGAGAATCTTCGCATCTGTGTTCAACAGGGATATTGGCCTGTAGGTTAATCTTTGATAAAGGAGCAAGAAATTTGAAGTGGAGCAAGGAAAGCATGTATACCAAATTGTGCTGGCGAAACTGGACAGCTACATGCAAAAACATGGGCTTAGATCTCCACCTATCATCATGTAAAAAAGTCAGATCAAACTGGATGAAAGACCTCAACATCAGACCACAATCCCTAAGGTACATCGAAGACAAGGCCGGCAAAACCCTCCAAGACATTGAAGCCAACGGTATCTTCGAAGATGACATGCTACTGGGCAAGCAAGTGAAAACAGAGATAAATAAATGGGACTATCTTAAAATAAGAAGCTTCTGCACCTCAAAAGTAACAGTGACCAAAGTACAAAGACAGTCTACAGAATGGGAAAGGATATTTACCCAGTACCCATCCAATAAAGGGTTGATATCAAAGATATACAATGCACTGGTTTAACTCCACAAGAAGAAAACTACCAACCCGATAATAAAAGTGGTTATGAAATGAACAGAAACTTTCCCAAAGAAGAAATCTGAATGGCTGAGTGGCCCATGAGAAAATGATCGACATCACTTATCATAAGGGCGATATAGATCAAAACAACAATGAAATAAAATCTCAAACCACAGAGACTGGCCCACATCCCAAAAAACAAAAGCAACCGGTGTTGGCATGGATGTGGGGAGAAAGGGACTCTCCTTCACTGCTGGTGGGAACGCCGACTGGTTCAGCCCTTTTGGAAAACAATATGGACAATTCTCAAAAAATTAGAAATAGAGCTTCTATTTGACCCAGCAATACCACTCCTGGGAATATATCCCGGAGAGGCAAAAAGGTATAGTAGAAATGACATCTGCATTTCTATGTTCATTGCAGCACTGTTTACAATAGTCACAATCTGGAAAAAAAACGGAGTGCCCAAAAACACATGACTGGTTAAAGAAACTTTGTTACATCTACACAATGGAATTCTTTGCAACTTTTAGAAAACATGAAGCCATAAAATTTGCATATAAGTGGATCAACATGGAAAGTATAATGTTGAGTGAAATGAGTCAGAAAGAGACAGACATAGAAAGTTTGCACTTATATATGGAATATAAAGTAGCAGAGAGGTACGAGCTTGCAATGATGCAACTTCTGGCAGAAATTACTCTGGACTTAGTTACTAAAATACTAAAATTCAGAAATCCAAAACTGCACTGGCTGCACGACCTCATGTCTCTCCATTCTCAGCAATCGAAAACAAACAATCAAATGCTTCCTTTTCAGCAGGCCCAACATTGCGGAGGAAACTCCAAACAATATTAGTGAGTTTTTTGTTGAAATATTGAATGTAATCAAAGGAAAGAGAAAGTAAAGTGAAATTTAGCAGCTACAAGTGAGGTGGTGGTCTGGGAGGTGAGGAGGCAGTATACTATGATTCTTGGAGCTGGAATATGTGCACTGGTTAAGGGATGGGTGTTTGAGCATTGTATAACTGAGATTTAAGCCTGAAAGCTTTGTAACTTTCCACATGGTAATTCAATAAAAAAAACTTTTTAAATTATATTGAAAAAAAGATTCAGTAACCCACTTGCAATTTTAGACCTTGTGAAACCATGAACCGGATTAAAAATCCCCGTTGTTTTTCAAATAAAAACATAAAAATTAAAAAAAAAACTAGTGCTGATGAGGGTGTGCAGATTAAAGGACTCTCAGTCATTGTTGGTGGAAATGCCTATGGTCCAAACTTTTTGGAAAACAATAACTAGAAATTGAGCTCCCATATGACCCACCAATACCACTTCTGGGAATATCCCGGAGATGCAAACAAAAGCAGAGTAGAAATGACATCTTCACTCATATGTTTATTGCAGTATGGTTCCCAATAGGCAGAAACTGGAAAAAAAAAAAACTAAGTACCCGAGAACAGATGACTGGTTAAAGATTCTTTGGTACATGTGCATAATAGGACACTATGCAGTTGTTAGAAAAGATGAAATCATGAAATTTGCATGTAAATAGATTGACATGTAGGGTATTATCAAAAGTGAAATGAGTCAGAAAGAAGGGACAGACAAAGAATGACTGCACTTATTTGTGGAATATGAAGTAACATAATATGAGACTAACATCTTTTTTTTTTATTTTGCTGAATCACCGTCAGATAGTTACAAGCTTTCATATTTGGGTTACAATCTCACAATGTTCAAAGACCCATCCCTCTAACCAGTGCACCTTCCCCACCACCGATATCCAGGGTATACCCCTCCTTTCGCCCCCTCACCCTGTCTCGTGGCAGACATACTCTCTCTCTACCGTTGGGCATTATGGCTTGCAACACAGACACTGAGAGGTCATCATGTTTGGTTCTTTATCTACTTTCGGCATGCATTTTCCATCCCAACTGGTTCCTCTAGCCATCATTTTCTTAGTGATCCCTTCTCTATTCAATCTGCCTTTTCCCCTCCGCTCATGAAGCAGTCTTCCATCTATGGGGCAATCCTCCTGGCCATTTTTTCTACTGTCCTTGAATTGATGAATAACATGTGATGTTATAATAATAACAGTTATTATATGTTATATAATAACTGCCCATGTGATGTTATTCTGTACTCCACAAATGAATGCAGTCCTTCTATGCCTGTCCCTCTCTTTCTGACTAATTTCACTTAGCATGATACTCTCCATGTCTATCCATTTATAAGCAAATTTCATGACTTCATCTTTCCTAACAACTGTATAGTATTCCACTGTGTAAGATGTACCAAAGTTTCTTTAACCAGTCATCTTTTTTAGGGCATTCGGGTTGTTTCCAGATTTTGGCTATTGCTGCAATGAATATATAGGTACAGCTGTCATTTCTACTGTGCTTTTTTGTATCCTTGGGATATATTCCCAGAAGTGGTATTGCGGGATCATATGGAAGCTCACTTTCTAGTTTTTGAAAGACTGTCCTTTATCGTTTTCCAGAAAGGCTGGACCAGTAGATATTCCCACTGGCAGTGAAAGAGCATTCCTTTTTCCCCACGTCCCCGCCAGCACAGGTTGTTTATGTTATTTTGAATGTGTGCCAGTCTCTGTGGTGTGAGTTGATATCTCATTGTTGTTTTGATTTGCATCTCCCTGATGGCTAGCGATGTGGAGCATTTTTATATGCCTTTTGGCCATTTTTATTTCTTTTTTGAGCAAATGTCTGTCAATTTCTTCTCCCCATTTTTTGATGGGGTTGGAGGATTTTTTCTTGTACAATTCTACTAGTTTTTTGTATATCCTGGATATTAATCCCTTATCAGATGGGTATTGGTAAGTATTCTTTCCCATTCTGTGGGATCTTTCTGTATTTTGGTCATTGTTTCTTTTGAAGTGCAGAAGCTTCTAAGTTTGGTGTAGTCCCATTTGCTTATGTTTGCTTCCACTTGCATGGTCAGTGCTGTTTCATCCTAAAAGATGCTTTTAGCTTCAATGTCATGGAGATTTCTGCCTATATTTTCCTCTATGTACCTTATAAACTCATGTCTGATATTAAGGCCTTTAATCCACTTTGATCTCGCTTTTGTGCCTGGCATTAGACAAAGGTCAGAGTTCATTTTTTGCAGGTAGCTATCCAGTTTTCCCAGCACCACTTGTTAAAAAGGCTTTCCTTGTTCCACTTCACATTTCTTGCTCCTTTGTCAAAGATTAAGTGGCCATATATTTGTGTGTCTGTGACATGATATTCAACTCTGTTCCATTGGTCTGCAGGTTTGTTTTTTTTGTTTGTTTTTTTTTATAATTTATTTATTTTTAATTAGAGAATCACCGTGAGGGTACAGTTACAGATTTATACACTTTTGTGCTTATAATTCCCTCATACAAAGTTCGGGAACCCATCCCTTCACCAGTGCCCATTCTCCACCACCCGTAAACCCGGCGTCCCTCCCACCCTCCCCAAACCCATCTCCCCCCCACCCCACCCTGCCACTGTGGCAGGGCATTCCCTTCTGTTCTCTCTCTCTAATTAGCTGTTGTGGTTTGCAATAAAGGTTTGTTTTAATCCCATTACCATGTTCTTTTAATTACTACTGCTTTGTTGTAGAGTTTGAAGTTGAGGAAGGTGACCTCACCCATCTTCTTTTTTACAAACATTTCTTTAGCTATTTGTGGGGGATATTGTTCCATATTAATTTCAGGAGTGTCTTGTCTATTTCTTTGAAAAATGTCATGGGTATCCTGATAGGGACCACATTAAATTTGTATACTTCTTTGTGCAGCATTACCATTTTGATAATGTTAATTCTTCCTATCCATGAGCAGGAGATGTGTCTCCATTTCCTATTGTCCTCTTTTACTTCTTGAAGTAGTGTTTTGTAAAGAAGATGGGTGAACTCTTTGGTTAAGCTGATTCCAAGGTACTTGATTTTCTCAGGTAATATTTTGAACGGGATTGATTTTTAATGTTTCTTTCTTCTATTTAATTATTTGTATATAAAAAAACATGGACTTTTGGTTGTCGATTTTGTAGCCTGCCACTTTACTATATCGACCTATTGTTTCTATGAGTTTTTTGTAGAATTTTTAGGGGTTTCCATGTATAGTATTATATCGTTCACCAGACAGCTTTTGCATTTTATATATTGCTTAGTCCTGAAGATGGAAATCAGGAGACAAGTACCCAATATTGTGGAAAAGGTAAATTACATATAAAATATTTCAAGTTATTCATATAAAATGATAATAATACATATAATAACTTGGATCAACTATGAAATGTTCTAAGCTAATAAGCTAATAATATAAAGATAATAAAGTGTAGATAAAATAATCATAACCTAGCCCTGGAAAGTAATAATGTGTCCAAATTTAGTAATTTGGACAACAAAGGCAAATAGTGTATATTTTGCTGGACTAAATTGATAAAGCCAGTGCACTTAGGCCAGTTCTAGGATTTGGGGGAAGAAATAGAGTAAAAGTGTGGCTTCTAGACCTTCCTGAGCACAGCTTGTTATTTTAGCTAGGAGGGTCTCAGGCTGACCGGAGTTCCATAAGAGGACTTAATCTAGGAGTATTTTAGGGGCGTTTCTGCTAGGCCACTTCATTTACCACAGAGAAGATTTATGTATAGTTATGTAATAAGATATCATAATGGATTCCAGCTTAGAAAAATGATTATATTAAGTATTTGTAGAGTTCAAATTTCCACTGTTTGAAAAAGTACAATTTCTGATTCAATCTCCTCTTGCTTTGTTTTTCCTAAAAGGTTAATCAGGAAGAAAATTCTATAAAACATAAATAACAATCTGCTCTTGAGGGGACGCTCCTTAGGGAATCCATGGGGCCATTCCCAGTGACTCTCCACAGACATATATTTGAATACTCTAACCTGAGGGCAAAATACTGTTCAGGATCTCTGGTACTCAGGGATTATCAGGACCACACTGAGAGGCGTTCTGGGAGCCATGTGGTATCAGGATAGAAACAGGGTGAGGTACATGCTTAGCATTCGCTAACTACTGTACTACCTCCCCTGATTCTCACAGAAATAGTCTTAAACTTTCCTCTAAATAATTATCTGATGGCTCCAGAAATACACATGCTTTCGCCCTACCATTTATTAGAGTTCAAAATTGGAGGTGGGAGGAAGTTTGAGTCACTGCAGTCGTTACAAGATTTCTACGTTCCAACACAAATCCCACCACAAGAATGACCTTCTTTTATCATTTTTCCCATTTTTAACCAGTCCCCAAGTTTTCCCTGTGGCAGGAACACAATTATTTAATATATTGCTCGCTTCAATTAAATGGCTAATGAAATTTTCAAAAATATTTTAGTAAGAGAAAACTTGTGAAAATTTTTATATCTCATAGCAGTATTGTTAAGACCTTGTCTGGTTAAGATTTATGAAGCTGTTGAGCATTCTGTGCTGTTGCTTATGTTTATTGAGTTTACTTGGCTTCTATGTTACTTTTCCATCTAATTTTGTGTGATCCTACTAGAATTTCAGTACTGTGGAGTTTGGAGTGTTGTGTGACTACATGCTTTCTTATCTGTAGAACTGGACTGATAAGTTGATATGACTGTGGGAAGTAGGAGTAACTGCTGGGGCTTTTGTAAGTACTGGGGGAAAAGGGGAGCCTGTCTTTCCCCACTCTGAGAAGACCCCAAATTTTTCAATCTGAACACTGACTACCTAGAATTTTTGTCTCAGCAGAGATACTTAGTGGAGCAGTGAAGTTGATCTGTTGGTATACAATGTGGCTTCAACAGGATGGGGATTAAGTTCACCCTCATCCTGAGGGGACCCCAGAGTTTTTAGTCAGAAGACTATTGTGTCTATAAATTTTAGCAGCTTGGCTTGCATCTCCTTGGAGATTTAGTCATGAATCAGAAGAGTGGGCTGGTGGATGAATCACCAGGGTGGCAGCTGTGTGATGTGGGCTGGTAATTTTTTGTTTTGATCTCAAAGCTCAAATAATAAATTCACAGAGTGAATATGGGTCAGATTTAGTCAGTGTAGGGCCATTCAAAATTAGCCTTTTAGAGAATTTTTTCTTGTAATGATATTTGGCTTAGGCAGGGACCATGACATGTGACTGACATAGCATTATGCTCTGGACTCAATTGTGCTGATATTGACCAGGAGGTGACAGTAGATGTGTACTTATTTTTTGCAATCTAGAGGTCATAGCCTCTCTTTGTTACTTACGCTGCAGATAATTTCCTTATGGACAGTATAAGGAGTGCCTATTTTATGGCAATGTTTAAGCCCACTCATTCTCATTCTCTGGGTTTTAGCTCTAACAATGAGGAGAGTGTCCATAAATTAGGCTCTTGTTTCTCAGTGCACTGTCTAATAGCTCATGATCTTTCATTATCTTACTTTAATTCAAAGCACCACTGTTGGAGGAATAAAATATTAACCAATACAGGCATAAGAAACTGAGATATTAAAAGAATCACTCTATAACTAAGGTTTTGGGGGTAGATAGTTTCTCTATAAATTCCATATGCTCATCATTGTACTAAAACTTTGAATCTCCTCATTATAAGCCCATTTAAGTACAATGTTTACAAATTCTATTTTGAAGATGAAACAACTGGGGTACCTTAGACCACTTGGACTGTCTATACTGTTGAATTGAGGAAGAGAATTGAGTACTTTACTTCAACTCAGTCAAGGTGATGCTTCCACTTTCATTTTATTTCTCTTTAAGGTACATAAGTTTCCCTTGGAAGGTTCGTTCCAAGAGAACAACATAACAAATTTCCACACAAATTCTTGGATGGAAATCCATCCTAAACAAATGTCTTGGACGTACTACTAAAATTTTTGCTTCAGTAGACTTGTGATGGTGGTGGGTGGATGATGATAAATTGGCATTTAAAAAATTTTCCCAGGGAATTCTACCTTTTCAGCTGACCATATTTTGAGAGTAATTGTTATAGACAATGTTTTTATAATTAGTATATGGCAATAATCTTTTAGAACACTATGATGCAAAAGTTAACTAAGAATGTATTTTCAAAACCCTAAGAAGTCTCTGTAAAGTTAGTTGATATTTCACACCACTTTTATCTCCTTCATTAACCCCAGAAATTAGTGATTATGAAATGGACCTTGGATTCCGACTCATTGGGTACATCTTCCTCTAGAATGTTATAGGACTTCTCTAAGAATAATTTTTTTCTAAAATGAAGATGGTCATATAACTTCACAGACCTGTTGTGAATATAGGCAGAACAATATAAACGTCTTTTGAAGACAAAATTGTATAAATATCAGTATAAAATATTTTTTGTGTGTTTTGGGCCACAGCTAATAAAAAAGTACAGGGCTAACCCTTAGTTGCTCAGTGATCATTCCTGGAAGGCTAAGGCGGGCATATGGGGTTCTGGGTATTGAACTTGGTTTGGCCACATGCAAAACTACCCTATCTGCTGTGCTATTGATCCAGCCTTAGTATAAAACATTTTTAAGGATAAACGTTTTCTGAATAATCTTTTAACATTTTTAAAATTAATATTTTTCATTAAGGCACTTTGATTTACACAGATGATCATATTAGAATTGATAGGCGGGTAACATGGGCATGTGCCTTTGACATTTTAATATACTTTGGTTGTTTTTAATTTGTTGTAAATTATTTTATTTGTTGTTAAATTCTGTAAGCAGTGAAAGAGAACTTGGATTCTGAAGATACTTATTCTCCCCAAATCCCACCTCACTTTAGAATCTCTCAGAGCTCCATTTACTTAATTCTTGTCATCATTAGTCACATTGTTTCTGTTAGCCAAACATGATAAATGCTAAAAGACTTCCAATTGTCACTATCTAATATTCATCCTTAGAAGATTAAGCCTGAGTAAAATTAACATTTCCTTAAGAGATCGGCAGGAAATATAACCTTTAATGATTTTATCTAATTGTTCTCTGCTAGAGTATAATGTAGAGGCTACATCACTGAGAATCATCAATGACTAACTTTATACCATGTTTTACAACTGACTTACTTTGTAACCTTTGATAAATATTTGTGCTTTCTGGAAATCATTTTTTATAACAGGTACTCAGATTTTTGGTTTTGTAGAATCATAAAAGAGCTGAATTCTGGGATCATAAAGGCAGTAGATTTTATTATATTTCAGGCTGTAGTCAGAATATTCTACATGACTTTGGGACAAAGTTACTTATTTCTGTGATTCAGTTGTATCATAACTAAATATTATGTCATATTTTATGGTATTTGTGACAAGAGCAAAATATGGATATGTTATTGTATATTTGGATGCATGATTTATCTTGATATAGGATTATTGATGGACCAGAATGTTAGTACATTGAGTAGGGCTCTTGCCTTGCATGCAACCAACCGAGGTTAAATTCCGGACATCTCATATGTTCCCTCTGAGCAGTAAGAGCAATTTTGAGTGCACAGCCATGAATTAGCTCTGAGCATTACCAGATGTGACCCAAAATCTAAAAATGTGATTAGTCACAAATAACCAGAATACATAAAAATAAAAACTTTTATAACTCAGTTTTGCCACCACCAGAACCTATTCCCCCTGCCAGGCATTGGCCCTCATGATGTCCTTCTAAAACCCTAACTCAGGTGTGTGCAATGCATCCAAACCCACACATTGCACAGCCCAAATCCTGGCCACCACCCCCCAAAAAAGGGAAAGTATGAGGACTGGATTCTGCAGTGTTCAACCTCCAGAACCCATCCCACTACCAGGCACTGCTCTTTGTGGTGTCCCTCTAAAATCTAACTTAGGTGTTTACACTGCAGCTGGACCTGTGGCTGGACCTCCCCAGAATGAAGCCCAGGTACCCATACAAAGGGAAGGCCCAGGACTAGATCCTGCAATGTTTCACCACCTGAAATCATTAAGCTGCTAGCTCCTGTTTCTAATTGCAACACTCTAAAATATAACCCCAACCAAGTGGAAAACTTCAAATGTAACATATATTAGAGGTAACAGTAAACACAGGCCTCACATTTTTTTCACCTCTTCAAAACTCACCATAAACGTACAAATACATATTGTGTAGGTTACTAACCACACAAAAACACACAAGAAACAACTTCAAACTGCAAATGTCTGAATGGTAAAACAATGCAGAAACCCACCAGGCTCAAGGAGTGGAGTCTAGGCCAAATGACCAAACGAGTAATGATGGGATATATAACCTCTCTGAAAAATAAATCAGAATGGAACTGTTAAGTATGAATATAGATCTCAAAAAAATACCAATGGTACACACTGTCAATAAAATACAAGAGAATATTAGAGCAGAAATAAGGAAAATGCAATCAAAAATACAAACAGGAATGAAAGATATAAAAAAACCTGGTAGTTGGAATGAAAAGACTTATTGGAAGACCTCAGCAGGAGAGTAACAACTGTTAGGAAAGAATCAGTGAGCTTCAAAATGAGGTACAAGAAAATCTCCAGACAACAGCAAAAAATTAAACAGAGCCTCAAAATAAACCAACAGATGAAAAGGGAACATAGGGATGAATTCAAGAGTAATAAAAAGGGGATACCTGTAATGCCAGAGGGACAGAAAGAAAACCATGATGTATATATCAACCAGCTTCCTCTATTTTATTTCTTCCTTCAATGCCAGTATTTCTCATCAGCATTTTCATCTTATTAATCTATCAATAGGAGAAAGTCTCCAACTACTATTATGTTGATAACAATATCTCCTTGAAGTGTATTAGAAGTTGTTTAAGTATATCGATGATCCCTCATACAGTGTATATGTTAAAGAATATCATTTCTTCCTAGTGTACACATCTCTTGATTATTAAGTAACCTTCAGTGTCTCATAAATTTTTTCAGCTTAAAACCTATTTTGTCGAATACCACTTTAGCCATGATGGCCTTTTTGAAGGAGGTGTTTGTTTGAATAATTTTTTCCAGCCTTTGCTTTGAATCTATGGTTGCTATTACTATTCATATATTTTCCTTATAGATGGCAAAATTTAGAGATCATTTTTATATCATGTTTTCATTTGTTTTCTCTAAATTTTTGTGTTCAGGCCATTAACATTGAAAGAACTTTTTTCATGGTGTGTCCTGCAATTTTGCTTTAGAAGTTTGTTGTTTTTGTCATGCTTTACAGTACCCCCTCTTTCAAAATTGGTTTTACTTCTTTAAAGTTACTTTATCCCTGAAGTTGTGGATCATCCCTTAAAATCTAGATTAGAGGGGGTATGGTGCCATTAGCAGATCAACCTATACCTGTGGGGCGAGTGCATCAGCAGCCTGATGGTGCCTTCCAGATACCTCAAAATTGCTGCTGCGCCTTTGGCCAGACCCGAACAACTTGGGGCCAAGTTTACCAAGAAATTAAATGGCCAAAAGTTAGATATGTGGTAGACACACTCACAAGCCACCTCCTGCTCAGCTATATGAGCTCATTTATTGGCTTTATTTCAGAGACCCATACATCTCAAAAGAGATCAAAAGACATAATTAGGTCCTGGAACGCAGAGGTAGGCAGGAACCCATGACTGTGAACTCCAGACCTTCTTGGATTGGGACTGGGCCTCCTCCCCCCAGGTCCCCAGTTTTCCAGTAGCTTGGCAGTCACACCCATAAACTGCCTCCAACACCATGTAATCTCATCAACGGCCAAAACCCAGGGACTATAAACTGAAACTCCTGAAAACGAGCCTCAGAATATCCTGACTTTGTGATCTTGGACTCTGGGCTCAATAGGACCAGAAGCAGAGATCCTCTGCCCACTTTTCCCAGTCTCCAGTGACCCAGGGGTCACTCCCATAAGCCACCTCCTGCTGGCGTCAGATAATCTTGTCATCGGCCACCTTCCAGATCACACGGCTGTTTCTCCCGAAGGGAGCATAACATGACGCCCCCTTAACCATGCCCCGGACTCCAAACCAGCTGTTTCACATGGGGTGGCCCAGAGTGGGGTGAGTGCAAGTTCTCCCCACCCCAAGGGACCCAGATCCGGCAGCCAAAGACCTCCACAACCCAGCCACCGCCAGGCTCAAAGCTGCTCCCCACATGCTCAGGCCAAGCCTCACATATGAGTAAACATACTCCTGAACTGCGCAGCTGCTATTGAAGCCACGTGACACATCATAAAACAATCCCCACCCATTCCCCATAATTACCACACACCACATTGGATGGGGTTCAGATAGTAGGCAACAAATCATAGAGAGAAATATATATATGCATATATACATATTTTCAGACATATATACCAAAGCTCACATCACCCAAATAGTGTTATCCTATAGAATGTCTTAATGGCTCTTCCAAAATAGAACAATCTTCACACTGTTTCCATATTAACACTTTTTTGTAAGAATGTTCAGTACTTTTTCATAACAGACAGTATGAAATATATTCTTCTGATTGTGTTTTGGGACAAGGATTGGGGTTTGGGATGGAAATATCCTATATTTGGTGATGGGAAGGTGTAATGGTGGTGGGATTGTTGTTTGAATATTGAATGTAATAACCCATTGTGAACTAACGTATACAATTAAAAAATGAAAAACAAATATTGTGGAATCCATGCCCAATCCAATCTGCTTAATCAATGACTGAATAAATAGCAGTGCTCCTATGTAATAAAAAAAATAAATAAAATCTAGATGACAGTCTCACTGGGTAAAGTATTCTTGGTTAGGCTTCATTTCATTATGATTTTTAAAAGGTATTTCCTACCATTGACCTTGGGTCAGAAATAGGTGTGCTGTAAATCAGACTATGCTTTGTTGTATGTAATTTTCTTCTTTGATGTTTTTGCTTTCAGTGATGTATCCAAATCTATGGTTTTCATTATTCTAATTCGGATAACTCTTAGAGTTTTCTAAGGGTCCTTTTAGCTGGTACTGTTCAGGCTTCTTGGATCTGGATGCCTGCGTTTTCAAGCTACTGAAACTTTTCAGTAATGATGTCTTTGTTATTACCTCACTGCTGTTGCCTTCTTGTCCCTCTGGGATTCCAACGATTCCTGTTTTCCTATTGTACTGATTCAGGAATGTATTCTTTGACCTGAACTCTTAGCTTTTATTAGTGTTTATTGTTTCTTGGGCTCACCTTTATTTTTGCCTGCTCTGAGAGAACGTTGATTAGAGTAGGGGTAACAGACTACTGGTACAATATGGTTGGGGTAAACGAGCTGCCCTGATGAATGTTCAGTATGAGAACAAGATGTGGGTTTTATGGATTATGGAAGGGGAGATTAACTGGTGACCACTTGGAACACCACACCCTTAGCTGATCTGAGCTGTAGGAAGAGCCAAGCATTAGAGGTGTTTTGTATAGGTCACAGTTTGATTTCCATTGCTGGTTTCCATACTTGTAGGTAGTTTATCCTCCCCCTGCTCCACCCCAAAACCTAGTCAATCTGCTGAGCTCTGGAACCAATAATGCTTCATTCCATCCTAGTTGCTGCTCAGAACACCAGGAATATAGGAATTTAGCTATTTCTCCTACGTTCTTCAGTCTTGTGGTATAAAGATTATTGAAGAAGTCCCTGTTGGTCCTTTGAGTTTCTGTGATATTTTATGTGACCTCTCCTTTTTCATATCTGATTCCCTTTGCTAGGGTTTTCACTATTTCTTTCATTGTGAGATGTGCTTACAGTTTTATAATATTGTTTATTCTTCCAAGGAAACAGTTCTTGGAATCATTGTTTTTTGATTGATTTTTTAGTTTTCATTTTATTAATTTCTGCTTTAAGTCTTATTTCCATAATTCTGCTTTATCTGGGTTCTTTGTGTTGCCTTTTTTCTAAGCTAGTTAAGCTTTGCAGTTGGGTTACTTATGCGCGTGTTTACCTGCTTCCTAATGGGTGTTTGTATTGCTATAAATTTTTCTCTTAGCACCATTTTTGTTGTGTCCTATAAGTTCTGGTAACTCATATTGTCATTCTCACTTGTTTCCAGAAATCTTTTGATTATTCTCTTATTTCTTTTATTACTCAATGATTAGAGCATTGTTTAATTGCCAAATATTTGTGCTTTTACCTTATTTCTGCTCCAATACCCAGTCACCACCACGCTCTAGGCTGCTATCCGGAACTCGGGCCAAACCGCATGCATCAGTGAAGGCTCACAGAACCAGGTAAAACAGAACTTTGCGACCTTGGACTCCAGACTCAATGAGACCAGGAAAACAAAATACTCTGTCTGTCTGCATCCTCCAATCTCTGGTGCTCCACGGATCAAACCCAGATGCCCCACACTACCAGATAAATACCTCACCAGCAACCCTCCACTACCTCCACTACTCAGTCACCACCATGCTCCAGGCCACTTTCCAAACACACCATAAGACAATTAATACCCATTTTCCATATTTTCCGCACCATATTTGATGGGGCTCAAATAAGCTACAGAGAGTACCCCACCCACATGGCAGAGCCTGGCAAGCTACCCATGGCATATTTGCAATGCCAAAAACAGTAACTACAATGGGCCTCATCCACCTGACACCAAAAGAGCCCCCAATATGGCAGTGTTAAGAAGAATTAACAAGGAGAGGCTGATAAAATCTCAGGGATGAACTAGACCGCCAAAATGAATAAAGACTAAAATGACTGCTGTACTTTCAACGCATGTATGCTGGCATCAGAAGCATCTATCGAGGACCTGATGGTGCAAGCGCAGGAGATCAAGTACAAAATCTGACCAAAATGAGAAGGCATCGATCACATCACACCATTTTTGACACTGGAGAAGAACTGTTCCTCAGAACATGCGATAACAGAGGTGTTGGTGGTGTTGGTGTCCCTGTCAACACGAACTTGGCCATGAGCATTGATTCATTCGAATGTGTACCTGAATCAGATGATTATGCTTGAATAGATGTGGCTCATTGCCGGCAGTTTCTGTCTTGGTCATCTATGCACCAATATACAACTACAATGAAGAAGAAATTAAGAAGTTCTAGATGGAGCTGGAAAACTTCTATAAAGAAGACCACACCTTCTACAAGATCATTGTCTGTGATTTTAATGCCAAGATAGGACTGAAGAGGTTGCCTGAAGAACTCCACATTGGGACCCATGGTCTAGAACGGAACGAAAAGGGTGAGAGACTGTCTGAGTTCATCATGTCAACCAAGAACATCCGTGGCAACTCACAGATCCAGAAGGCCGAATTGAAACGTTGGACATGGGAGTCTCCTAGTGGACAGTTCCACAACAAAATTGTCCACATCAAATTCAATCGAAAGTTTTGCCTGACTGATGTTGTTGTTGTCCCAAAATTTCAAACGGGATCGCAACACCATCTCCTATGTGCAAAATTCTACTTCACAGATCATGGAGAAAGGTCTGCAAAGTTTAAATTTAAGAAAAGAAATCCCAGAATGACCACCACTGGGAGCTCTTTGGCAATATTGTGGCAATGTGGGAAGATGCTGTCCTTGACAGCATCGACAAGGAATACGATCGACTGTTTCAGCACCTCCATGATTGCACAAAGATTGCCAAGAGTGGGAAAGCCACAAACAGACGCCTATCTTCGGAAACTCTGCGCTTATTTGACAATGTGGTTTGGCATGAGCCTCAGGCAACCACAAGCTAACGTCCGAGCTCGCAAAGCTGTGCAGAGAAGCAATAAAGGAAGACCTCAAAGAGAGAAGAGCAGCAGTGTTGGACAAGTATTCACAACTCTTGCCTGTCCAACTCTTGCCAACTACAAGACTAAGATGACTGTCCTCTGACATCCTCATGGATCTATCACATCTTCCAGAAGGGCAATACAGAGGATTATTCTTGAATTCTACTTGGATATCTTCGACAGCAATGTCCACCTGCCCACATACCAAATTTCGCAGAATGGATATGTCGTTCCAAACGTCTTCCCTTCCACAATCCAGCACACCATTTCGTAGGTAAAAATGCATGCAGTCCACGGTCCAGACAAGGTCAGACCGGAAGACCTGAAGAATCTGCCGCCAGTACTTGACAATACACTGACTCGGCTCTTCACACACTACCTGTCCATATGCAAGGTTCCATCCCAATATAAAACCAGCAGGACCATTCTGTTGTTCAAGAAGGGAGACATCCATGACATCGGCAACTATCTCCCAATCTGCCTGTTGTCCATTGTCTACAAGTTGTTCACTCAAGTCATCCTGAATAGAATAGGCAGAACACTAGACGAAGGACAACCATGCAAGCAAGATGGGTTCTGAAAAGGATTCAGCACGATCGACCATATCCACACAGTGTCAAAGCTCATTGCAGTTTCGATAGAGTTCAATATGCCGCTCTGTCTAATGTTCATCGACTTAAAGAAGGCCTTCAATTCTGTTGAAACTGAAGTGGTCACCAAAGCCCTAGCCAAACAGGGCATTAAAAATCAGTACATCAAGATCCTCCGCCAGCTGTATTACAGATTCACTACCAGGATCTAACCATTCTACAAGGAAGTGATCATTAATGTAAAGAGAGGGGTTCGGCAGGGTGATACCATTTCACCGAAACTGTTCAGTGCCATCTTCAAGAATATCATGCGATGACTGGAATGGGAAGGAATGGGAGTGAAGATAGATGATTGGCAACTACACCACCTCCGATTCACTGATGAAAAACACCAAACATTAGCCAAGTGTCACAAATGCTGGCTGACTTCGACCGTGAGTGTGGAAAGGTCAGACTGCAGCTGAATCTCAGCAAAACAATGTTCATGAAAAACGAACTAGTCCCTGACATCTCCGAATGCAGCAGCTATGTGTACCTGGGTCGAGAACTCAACATGAGGAGTGGCTTGGTGCCAGAAATACAGAGGAGGAAGAGAGCAGCGTGGAACACCTTCAAGAAGGTCGGAAAAGTGATTAAGAGGACAAAGAATCTCCAGTTTTGGGAACATCTTTTCGACTCCACAGCTCTTCCTGCACTAACTTACGCCTCAGATTCCTGGGCTCTAAGAAGAGAGGATGAGAATGCTATTCAGGTATCCCAAAGAAAAATCGAAAGAGCTATGCTTGGAGTATCACGTTTCACTAAAGCGAGAGATGGAATCTGAAATTCTGACCTCCATCGACGATCAAGAATCAGGGATGCTGTCTCGTTTGCCAAGGCATCAAAAATCAGATGGACCGGACATGTAATGCAATTCAGAGACGACCATTGGACTAGAGTTGTTACTGACTGGATTACACAGGACATCAAAAGACCACATGGCCGCCCACCTACGAGATGGTCAGACTCTTTGTCAAAACTCTGAATGAATGGTTTGAGGCTTTTTCTGTTCCTGGAGTGAGCAGATACCATTGGGCCACACTTGCATGAGACAGGGACGAATGAAGACATTACTGACAAAATTGAAGATCAACGGGATAACAAATGATATAAGTGAATACCTTACTTCTATTTGGAATTATCTTCCATCTTCAACAAATCGTAATCTGAGAGGATTTTTCATGCAATTTATTTCTTCTTGATTTTATAAAGGTTAGTTTAGTGACAGAATGTGCGCTTTATCTTGGACAATGTACCATGTAAAATGGAGAGAATGTTTATTTCTCTAGCGGGGGTGTGTTGTTGTAGTGCATTTTATATGTCTGCTAAACCCACCTGTTGTTGTATCCCTTCTAAGGCCATATTTTTTGTTCAGTTTTAGTTTAGTTTGTCTATTCCAGAAGTGATAAAGTGGTGTTGAATCTCTCATTAGTATTGTTTTCCTGTCAATATCTTTACTCAGGTCTGTTTTTGTTTGTTTTAAGTATATTTATGGTTCATCATTAGATGCATAAATGATCAGAAGTGTTAATTCTTCATGATGTACATATCCTTTAACCATTAAGAAATGACCACCCATTTTCATTATGACTGTTTAAAACTTGAAGTGTATGTTGCCTGAAGTGAGTATGGCCACCCCAGGCTTTTTAAGTGATATATTTGAAATACTGATTTTATAGCCTTTGAATATGATCCTATGTTTTTCTTGATTGTTCAAATGTGTGTTTCTTGTGGAAAACAGAATGTTGAAGTCAGTTTTCTAATCCATTATGCAAGTATGAGTCTCTTAATTGATGGGCTTAGGCCATTAACATTGAGTGAGATCATTGTTATATAGGATGTAGAATCTATGTATGTTTGTGGCTTTTCTGTTCTTAAAGAAACCCCTTCAATTTTTCTTGCAAACTAGACTTTGAGGTGATGAATTTCCTGAGCAGCTGCTTATCTATGAAACTACGTCAATCCTTTAAGTTTGAAGACAGTGTGACTAGATAGATTAATGGGAGAACAGAGATCAGGGCTTCAGCTATACCTGTGATATGGGTGAGGGGTAAAACCATCAATCCAAAACACAGACTCAACAAAACTAAAAACATGATATCTAAGCTGCAACCACTAAAACGGTATGTGCCTGTGAAGTTGACAAACAGGCAATAAGGTTGGGTGTCAGGTGGATATATGGGAAGACTCATACATGTAAATTGACACTGGTGGTAGGATTAGTATTGAAATATATGCATAAAACTCAGCTATCAACAACTATATAAATAATAGTTCTTTAATATGAAATCTGTGATTTATAGGGGTCAGAGTGATAGTATAGTGGGAGTTGTCTTACACATAATTGACCCAGGCATCCCATATGGTCCCCCAAGTCCACTAGGACTGATTTCTGAATGCGGAGCCAGGAGCCAGGATCAATCACTGATGACTTCAGGGTATGGTCCAAACTAATCCCACCCCCTGAAAATATTAGTGAACTACAGGATGAGATTCAGGAAATCCCTAGAAAAAAAATCTGGAATATGGACAATATCCCAAAATTAATGAACAACACACCAGAAAACTATGGGATGAGTTTAACAGGAACAATAATTAGAGGAATCATTATAGTCCCAAATTGACGGGAAGAATTTGGTGAAAAACTTTTAGCAGTAAAAAATCATAAGTGAGAAATCTGAAGATCTGAAAAACACATGAAATCAGGTTCAAGAGACCCTACAGTCCCAGCCAAAAAGAAAGACAAACAAAAATACTCATAAAAATACACAAAAACACATCGTAGCCAGAATAATAAAAGCCTAATACAGACATAGAATCAGCAAGATCAAAGAAGGAAATTACATACAAAAGAGCATTCTTAAGATTTACAGGAGAGCAATCTAGTGAGATGCTACAGGCTAGAAAAAGATGGAGCTATATTTTTATGAGGCACAATGATAACAAACACCTCACCAAAAATATTCAACCCAGCTAAACTATGATTCAGATATGAGGGAATAATACAAAAATTCATGGACATGTAACAATTCAGGACCTTTATAACCTTAAATTCAACTTTGCAAAACAAGACGTACTTCACAAATGCATGGAACTTCCCATAATAAGGGCAACAAATTCCTTAATATTAATTATCCCACTATATATCAATTGCCTAAACTCACATGTAAAGAGACACAGAGAGGCAATGGATCAGAAAACTTAACTCAACTTTCTTATGTCTACAAGAGAGATATTTGAACAGTAAAGATAACATAGGCTCCAAGTCAAAGGCTGGAAGCAATATAACAAGCAAGACACCTTAAAACACCAGGTGTCTATACCTAGATCAAACAGCATAGACTTCAAATTTAAAATAATGGAAGGGACAGGGTGGGTTACTTACATGACTAAGGAGTATGTTTGTCATGAAGAGCTCACACTCCTAAATATTTATGCGCATAATGATGAGCTAATAAAACATTTAAAACTTGGGGCTAGAGCAATAGCACAGCAGGTAGGGCATTTGCCTTGCACGCGGCCGACCTGGGTTCAATTCCCAGCATCCCATATGGTCCCCTGAGCACCACCAGGAGTAATTGCTGAGCGCAGAGCCAGGAGGAACCCCTGTGCATCGCTGGGTGTGACACAAAAAGCAAAAAAAAGACAATAAAACTATTTGCTAACATACATGAAACAGGACACTGACTGCAACAAAATAGGAGTTGGAGATTTCAACACTACATTTTCATCTCTGGGTAGATCTTCTTTGGAGGAAGAGTAGAATTTCTAGGTTAGCAGACATATGCATGACTATTAATCCCCCAAAAGTAGAATGTATATTCTTATCCAGTGTATATGGAACACTTTCTAATACAGATCACAAGCTAAATAATAAAACAAACATACTTCTGTAATATCAAGGAAAAAATGCATCAACATTCTCTGTGGATGAGGATGTGTTAAGAATGCAAGTTAATCACAAACAGAAGCAAGAAAAATATTTGAATACTTGAAAATTAGAAAACCACTACTGAACAACCAGTACTTAATAGAAGAAATCAAAAGGGAAATAAAACTATTTCTGGACACAAGTAAGAATGAGGATTCAAGCTACCAGAATATATGGGACACAGCAAAAGTGATGTCAGGAACAAAGGTCATATGAATTCAAGCATTCAGAGGCAAGGAAGTGCCCACATAAATAATCTAACTGTACAGCTTAAGCTTTTAGAAAAAGTTCAACAAAAGGAACATAAAACAAGCAGATGGAAGGAAATAAAACTTAACAGAAATTAATGAAATGGTAGTAAGCGAAGTAACCCAAATATCAACAAAACCGATGGCTAATTGCTTGCAAGCACAAAAAGATAAACCATTAGCAAGATTCACAAATATAGAGGTTTTTCTCTCTTTACTATGGCTTTAGTAAAAGGATTCATAAATGAAAGAGTAGAGAGAGTAATATATATCTTAAAAAAATGGATAGATTTTTGTACTCCTGTAACATCCCAAAGTTGAGTCAAAAGTAAACAGATAATATGAACAGAACAATTGTTATGAGGGAACTCAGAATGTTAATCAAAAGTCATCCCAAAACAGATTATCAAGACCAGCACCATTTACTAATTAGCTTTTCCAAATATTTAACTGAAGAATGGCTTCTATGAGGCAAATATCAATATGCTGATATCAAAAACAGACATATCCAACACACACTCATGAAAACTACATACCTATGCCTCAATGAGCATAATTCAACAAAATATTAACAAACTAAAACCAACAATACATCGAAATATTATGCACTACAACAAAGTTAGTTCCATCCCAGAGATGTAAAGATGGTGTATCATATCCAATAAATCAATATGGAGTACCATAATGACACAAGTATCAATAAAAACATATTATTATATAAATAGATGCATAGAAAGCATTTCACAACATCTAACACCCATTAATAATATTAAAAACACTCTCAATAAAATGGTTGCATAAGGAAATTTCCTCAAATAGTTAAAGTTATTAATTAACGCCCACAGCAAACATCATTCTCAATAGTGAAACTCTTTCCTATAATATAAAGCAAAAGATATGATTGTCCACTCTCATCAGCATTACTCAACATAGTATTGGAATTCCTTGTCATAGAAATCAGGCAAGAAAGCAATATTTAGAGCATCCAGATTATAGAAGAAATCGAACTCTCACTTTTTGATGATGACATTATTAATACTATACCTATAAAACCTTAGGACTACAAAAAGATTACAGAAACTACAGAATTGCACAGTGAATCTAGAGGCTACAAACTTAATGCAGGGGAATCTATGACTTTTCTCCAATGCAAAAATTGTAATGAAAGAGTGATACTATAAAGAAAACAAACCTGATCATATTTTAGCAAATGTGGCTTGGAAAATCAAGTACCTGATAATTAACTTTAGAAAAGAGGCAAATGACTAATACAATGAAAACTATAAATAACTAATAAAAAGTGAAGGAAACTATGAGAAAAACTAAACACATCCACTTTTATATATGGGAAGGGTCAAAAATGTTCCAAAGCATTACACAGATCCAACATGATTCCTATAATATACCCAAGACATCTATCAAACACTCCTGAAAATTAATAGGGAAAAGCAATCTATTCCCAATGGCCAAAGCAACTCTAGGGGAAAATAGTCCTCTCTCATCCCGATTTCAAACTTTAGTAATAAAAACAAGATAGTACTGGAATAAGGAAAGACTCTCAGACCAATGAAATAGAATACAGAGTCCAGTGAGAAATCCTCAAAATATAAACAGTTAATGTTGCGTGAATGGGAGGCGCTGAGATAAGGAACACGGAAGAAATGTCTTGATTGGAGGACTAAGGCTCTCTCTGGCTCTTAACAAAGGCAGAGGGCCTTGCGGGCCTCTTTTTATTGATCATGGCACCCCTAGAGGGCACAATATAGTGAAGTCACCAAAGGCATCAAAAGATGTTACAGGAAGAACATTGAGGCAACATTATTTCCTTGTACCTGCAGGCCAGTAATCTAGGCCTCCAGAAAGAAGATGCAGAACCAAAACTGAAACCTTCCTTGGGCTAAAAGCACTTGGATTTACATCCCAAAGACAAAACTGGGCCCTTCACCTGAAATCTACATCCCAAAAACTAGGCTTGGCCAGAGCCTACAATTTACAATCTCAAAGGTCAGGCCTGGCTAACACCATCTGCATGTCAAAGACCAGCCAGGCTTCTGTGAGAGAAGGAAAACTGCTCTTTTCAGTAGACTGAAATTATTTTTCTAAAGGCAGCTTGAAGGGGGAAAATGTTCAGCTTCATCCAAACCAGTCAGTACACATGAGAAATCTTGCCCATTTTCATGGGTCCCTATGTTCCTGTCCATAGTACAGTACAGTACACATGGGCTCGCCCTGGTAGCTCAGTCCAGCCACAACAAGTTAATCTTTAGAGAAGGAAGTAAAAATATTAAGTGAATTAAAGAAAAGTCTCTTCAACAGGTGGTGCTGTGAAAATCAGTCAGTCACATGTTAAGAAAAATAAACAGTCCTTTCTAAAAACATGCACAAAGTTTGACATTGCTATTCCAATACCATGTTGAACAGAAGTGGTGAGAGTGGGCATCCTTGTCTTGTCCCTGATATTACTGGGAAGGCCCTTAGAGTTTCTACATTGAGACTAATGCTTGCCATGGGTTTGTGGTAGAATTCTTCGACTATCTTGAAAAAAATTCCTCCTAAGCCTATTTTGCTGAGTGTTTTCATAATAAATGGGTCAAAACAGCATGTTAATGGAAGAAAGGCAAAGCCGCCGATCAATGGAATGCAAAGAAATGATGAAAAGATCAGATGTTCATATTTTTTGGGTTGCATCTAGGGATATTCCACACTGTTCCATTAGCTATTGTTCGATTCCTCTGCCCCTCTCGGAGAGCCTGGCAAGCTACTGAGAGTATGGAGCCCGCACGGCAGAGCCTGGAAAGCTACCCGTGTGTATTGGATATGCCAAAAACAGTAACAATAAGTCTCTCAGTGAGAGAAGTTACAGGTGCCCGCTCGAACAAATTGATAAGCAACGGGATGACAGTGACAGTGATTCTCTGATAAGGATTTTAAAGAAGAATTATTGAGAATGGTTAGGAACTCAAAGAAATGATGGAACAAACAGTAAAACTCAAGAAGATATGAAAATAGTAATTAGAAAACTACAAGCAGAAATGACCAAACTGTAGAGTTTGTTAGGTGAAGTGAAAAATGCACTGGAAGCAATCAGCAGAATAACACTAACTGAACACAAAATCAATGAACTCCAAGATGAAATGAAGTAAACCTCTTGAGAACATAGATGATGGATTTAAAAAAAAGGAATTCAATATAAATGAACGATTAAACTTCAAAAATGTAAAGTCCTTTATAGGGACTCAGTCTCTGGAAATTGGATACAGGCTGGGTAGAAAGATGGGGGCGAGGTTTTGCTTTTATTTCCACAGACAAAGAACATTTCTGGTGTCCCACCAAAAGGCTTAAACTTCTCCATGAATCTGATCAAGAAGAAACAGATGAAATGGCTTAAAAAAGATGAAAATACAGTGATCTGAATCTGAAAACAATGACCAGAATGCACTCCCTCAACCCAAATGCCTTCCAACAACACGGCAAGAGGTGATTCCAACATGGGAAGACATTAGGGCCCTGACTAACAGCGCTGAGAAGGTATTGCACAACACTAACACAAAGAAAAATCTTAAATCTTTCTTTTGTTATTTATCATATCTGTAATGAAATAATAAGTAGTGCCTTTACTTAAAATCTAACCTATTGGGCTTACATGGAGTAATATAAAAAATATATATTATTGGCTTTCTTGGAAAAATTGTAGAGGATTAGTTGTAAACTTTTATATTAATGATTCTGTAGAAATTATAGGTTGGAACCCTAAAAGTTATGTTATTCAAACAGATAAAAAAGCAATAGAAATAAACCTGGTATGGCAATATAAAGATAATCAGTATATGGATGCAGTGTCATATGACTACACTTACTAGAAGAATGAGGGGTTTTCCCTTTGGATTTTCAAAGCAAATTTACTTATTAAAAATTGATCTTGCTCTGTATGAATCTGCCTCTTGGCAGGGAGGCCAAACTAAGAATGACACTACTGATCTGATGTATTTCAACAGAAATTTAATCCTTTCTGTATTAGCTTGTGTGCCTTTTCCTTAAGTGATAAGAAGGAATGATTTCCTATAGACAGTGTTCCATGTATACTTGTATTAACCCATATATAAGACTCCTCAAGAGTGGAAGGTTTTAGTTTTTCAGAGCCTGAGTAGATGTTTGAATGCTAGTGACTTTTCTTCGACCATGGGTGGAGAGTCCAATGATGAGAGTGCTTAGTCAACTGATCATTTATCTCCTCTGACAGATCAAGAGATCCCTTGGCCTGCTCATTGCTGCTATCCTGGGGAATCATTGCAGTGACAGAGACAACAGCTGTGGCAGACGTAGCTAGCTTGGAAGCAAGAAACATAGACTGTGGAATTCATTCAGAAATGTCGTGAGAACTCTGGAAAAATATGGAATGCTCAAAGGCAAATTGACTCTGCAGTCTGAATTTGCTGATGTTTCATGAACTGTTACTTTGCTTTGTGAATAGTCAGAAAATCCCTGCTGTCAGATGTCTTTAAAATGTGATTGGAATACTGTGTCATTCTGTAAAACACCTGTACTGTATAATGTTACTGAATTTTCATAGTGTAAGGTTAAAAAAACATTTGTTAATGCATAAAAAGTAACAGCTAGAATACTGGGTTTGTAAATTCATGGTATTTGTAATAACTATCCTTCTGGTATTGGGTTTTCAGAAATATGGCAAAGCATTTCTGATTATTTAAATTCTTTAATGGACTGCAGAATCTCCTGCCCCCGTGCCAGGCTGTCTTCACCAGGCCCCCCTTGGAGGGGGGCGGGTTGAGTCTCCCTCCCCACCATAGGCAGAGCTTGGGCAGCTGAAAACCTCCATAACCCAGCAGCAGCCTGCTCAAGGCCACTGTCTACATGCTCGGACAAGCCTCACCTATGAAGGAACCAGCAGAGGAACCCAGGTATGCGGGACTTGTGGCTGAGATCTTCAAGCCTGCTTGGATCGGGACTGGGCCTCCTCCACCCAGATCCCCAGTTTTATAGTAGTTTGGCAGTTATACCCACAAACTGCCCCCCAGTGTCATGTAATCTCATCAACGGGCAAGATCCAGAGACTATAAAATAAAGCTCCTGGAAAAGAGCAATGCAGAATCTCACATGGTAGAGCCTGACAAGCTACCCGTGGCATATTTGACATGCCAAAAACAGTAACAATAATTGGCCTAATTCCCCTGACCCTGAATGCAACAGTGACGAATGGATACATTCCTGGTGCCCACTCAAGCAAATCGATGACCAATGAGACGACAGTGATACAGCGAATATAAATGAACAACAGATAAGATAACTGAGATGAATTAAAGAGAAACAAAATAAGAATGATTGGAGTCCCAGAAGGATAGGATGGCAACTCTCATAAATAGGGATTACTAAAAAATCATAATTGCTGCTGAGAAGTTCCCCGAGCTGGAGAGTGCAGGCACCCAGATCTAAAGGCTCAAAGAATAACACCTAGAAGAGTTAAAAATAAAAATACTCCAAAAATCATTATCAGAATGATAAATGCCATAGTTGGAAGATAATACTTTCAAGCAAACACATACCCTGAAAAAAATGTTGGTGTGGCTGTACTGGTATCAGATAAAGTTTGTTTCATGATTTAAAAATTTATGAGGGGCCAGAGCGGTAGCACAGTGGGTAGGGCGTTTGCCTTGCACGCGGCCGACCTGGGTTCGATCCCCGGCATCCCATATGGTCCCCCAAGCACTGCCAGGAGCAATTCCTGAGTGCAAAGCCAGGAGTAACCCCTGAGCATCGCTGGGTGTGACCCAAAAAGCAAAAAAAAAAAAAAATTATGAGTATCTTGCAGCACTCAGCAGTGAAGAAAGCTGGTGGGCACCACAACACCAGATAATTTTCCGTGATCCATACTGAGCCGATATCTACATGACCCCCAGATGGAGCAGGTGCAGTCTCCCTGCCTTCTCCAGATGGAATCCCAGTGACCATGAGCTTCTACAAGCATGGTTCCAGTATGTGGCTACAGGAATATTCCTCCGAACAGAGCAGCTGCTTACATGGCCACGTGACCTTTCCTGATATACAAGGTGAGCAATGGAAAATAAATGATCTAGCGTCTGCCTCTGCCCCAAACATGAGAGATCAGCAACATGCAGAGTCTAGTGGGATGGGGATGGAACCAGCCCCTTTCTCCACCCCTAAGAGGCCCCGAGTTGTTGCCCACGAGTGGCTCCTGGCTCCTGAACGACCATCATCCCAGAGGCACATAGACCAACTTCATAACCCAGTGGCTTCTGGCAGAAATGCATCTGGATTTAACACTAAACTATGGCGCTGTGCCACCTGGGTGGGGAAAGGTGTTTGTCCCTTTCGCCTTTTCTCCCCAGTAGTGCTGTGGCTGCCACCTTTTCAGAGCCGATTAGACAACCAGGTATGAGACTGCAGTGACGTGAAATGTGGGGCCTCACGTGATGGGGGTTCGAACCGGCCCTTTTCCTTGCCCTGACGAGGCCCCAAGTTGCCACCCATGAACGGCTCCTGGCTCTAGAATGGCCATCATCCCGTAGGCACACAACCAACTTCAGAACCAGTAGCTTTTGGCAGAAATCGCTTCAGACTTATTAATAAAATATCAGAAATCCAAAATGCTCTTCATATCAACAATAGAAAACAAATTATCTAATGATGACTTTTCAACAGTTCTGGATGTTGGGAAAAATTCCAAATAATAATGGTGAATCTTTTGTCGAAATATTGAATGTGATCAAACTGGAGAGATAATAAGGTGGAAATCATCCACTACATAGTCAGGGGGAGGGGTGGGATGGGGGTTATACGGGGTTTCTTGGTCGTAGAGGGTGTGTATTGGGGGGTCTCAGCAGCCAGTCTGAGACTTTGACTAAACTCCCTGCCCCTGAAAGAAAGAGCCATCCCTGTTTACAGGGGCCCAGGGGCCCTGCATTCCACACACTCCTGTATTCCACACGCTCCAGCATTCCACACACAGACACTCTGGTTGAGGAGACAATGGGATGAGAGGTGTGACAGTTAACATTTGCCTGAGCTAGTTAAACTGGTCCTGAGATTGGGGAACACAAATCATTAACTAGCATCTGTACTGAGCTCAACGAGATAAGCGTGATACATCAATGGAAAGCACCCTCCCCCCCCCCCGATTGTGTGCATAAAAAACCCTGTGAAAGAGTTAATAAACGAGACTGCTTTACCACCAGGCTTCCCCACTCTGCTCGGTGACCTTCTTTCTTGGTTGGTTTCTTTCTCGATTGTACTAATCCCGTGGCGAGCAGAGGGCCAGGGCAGAGGCTTCTACCCTTCCCACTCCCTCTCCCATAGGGACTAAGTCCAAGTCCGGTGACTTCGGGACTCATACTCCAGCGTGCCAGGGTTGACTGGCCAGGACCCCGACAGGTGTGCACTGGTGAGAGGATGGGTGTTTGATCATTGTATGACTGACACTTAGGCTGGAAAGCTTCGTAACTGTTCTCACGGTGATTCAATAAAAAATTTTAAAAATAAATAAATAAAAATAAAAAGTTATGAGACAGGGAGGACTATTTTATAATGATGAAGGGCCATGTATATCAGGAAGAGCTTACACTTCTAAACATATACGCATCTAATAAGTATCAGCAAAATACATGACAATGGCTAATAGACTTGAAGGAAAATTTTGATAAAAACACAAGAATTGGAGATTTCAACACTACTATATAACCACCTGACAAATCAACTGAATTAAATACTTCCAGCAAGGAAATACTGGACTTGAAGAAAGAAATGCAAGAAGACAGTTTTCTTCAATACACCTGGGAAATTCTCCAAGATAGACAGCATTCTAGGCCACAAAACATATGCCCATAAAATCAAAAGCATAGAAATCATATCAACTGTCTCCTCAGATCATAATACTCTGAATAATGAAGTTAACTACAAAAATTAATGGAGAAACAAAATACCTGGAACTTAAACAGATCACTACTGAACAACCAGTAGTAGGTGAGAAAGGAAATCAGAGAGAAAAATCAAAAGATTCCTGGGTACAAAGGAATATGAGAACTTATGGGATACAGAAATAGTGGTGTTAAGATGAAAGTCCATAGCAATGCAAGAATTCAGGAAGGAAGAGTCCACATAAATAACCTAAATTCATAGGTTAATAAACTGAAAAATGGTCAAATATAGGAGCCCAAAGCAGGTAGAGTGAAGGAAATGATAAAACTTAGAATAGAAATTAATTATTCAAATTAAAAAGCCAACAATACAAAAAGAGTAATGAAAATAAAAGCTTTCTCTTTGAAAAGATTAACAGTTAATAAACTACTAGTTATACTCACAAAAAAAGCAGGAGAGAAACTCTTAAGTAACCAAATTTGAAAGGAAAGGGGAGTCATCACATAAGATACTACAGAAATTCAAAAGGTCATCAGAGATTACTTTGAAAATCTTTTTGACACAAAATAAGAAAACATAGAAAAAATGATAATTATTGGTGTTCCATAACCTTCCAATGCTTAGCCAAGATTATCTGAAATATCTGAAGAGGACTATCACCATAGAAGAAAAAATGATAATCAAAAGTTTTCCCAAAAGCCAAAACCCAGTTCCAGATCGATTAATTAGTGTGTACTTCTAAATCTTTTTAAAAAAAATAGGGTAATCCTTTTCAGGGCCTTCCAGGAATTCAAAGAAACAAAAATTCTCCCAGTTTCTATAAAGAAAACATTACCCTGATACCAAAAGCAGACCGAGACAGCACTAAAACTAGATTTGTAGACCAATACTCATGATAAACATAGATGTATAAATCCTCAATAAAATATATTAGAAAATATAATCCAAAACTAATAAAAAATATCATATATCATGACCAAGTGGGCTTCATCCTAGGTATGCAAGAATTGTTTAAAATATGAAAGTCACTTAGTGTAATAAAATAATATCAAAAAGTAAAAATAATAATCATGTAAGTACCAAGAGGTTTGCTCCATGGCTTAGAAACCGGACCCACATGCTGGGGGAAAAGACAGCACAGATAGAGAAGGGACCACCAAATAAAGGGTGCTTAGAGGCCTGCTTGAGATGGAAGATGTGTGCCAAAAGTAAACTATACACCAAACATGATGGCCAGTCAATACTTGCATTGCAGATCACAACACCCTAAAGGAGAGAGAGAGTAAAAGGGAATGTGCCTGTCACAGAGGTGTAAGGGGGAAGGGGATGGGGGGATGAGAGGGATACTGGGAATATTGGTGGTGGAGAATGGGCACTGGTGGAGGGACGGGCACTAGATCCATTGTATAACTGAAACGTAAGTAAGCACGAAAATTTGTAAGTCTGTAACTATCCCACGGTGATTCATTAAAATAATAATAAAAATAATAATATGATCATGTAAATAAATGAAGAGAAATTATTTGGTAAGATTGAACACCCATTCATGACAAAATAGGAACTGATGGAACTTTCCTCAACATTGTCAAATCAACTTATTATAGGCTTATGAAAAACAAGATCTAAGAGACCCGAATAGTCCCAGGGAAATAGCCCTAATTAGAAAAACTCCAAGACACATTGCACTCTCAAAATGACAGCCAAAGATAGAGACGGAATATTGAAAGCAGAAACATAAAAGGAAATTAGATACAAAGTAAATCTATAAATCTGTACAATGTAAAGTAGAATTTTAAATGAGCTGCTATAAACCCAGATAAGCATGGGAGGATATAGTATAAAAACTCAATGAAATGAAACCTCAGCAAGAATACTCTGTCCAACTAATTGTTATTCACATTTGAAAGAACAACTCAACTTCACAGATAAACAACACTCCGGAAACTCAATAGAGATGAAACTAATTTTACTTTTGTTACTTTTTATTAAATAATTGTAATTTACAAAACTAATGATAGTTGAGTTTTAGGCATATTGTATTTCTTTATATCTTTTCTTTTTGGATCACACCTAGCGATGCACAGGGCTTTCTCCTGGCTCACACACTCAGCAATTACTCCTGGCAGTGCATGGGGAACATATGAGATGCTGGGAATCGAATCCGGGTCGGCCGCGTGCAAGGTAAACGCCCTACCCGCTGTGCTATCACTCCAGTCCCGACATATTATATCTTTTAAAAAAAAATATTAGAGAATCACTGTGATGTAAAGTTACAAATTTGTGAACTTCTGTGTTTGCATTTCACTCATACAGTGATGGTTTACCCGTCCCTCCACCAGTGCCCATTCACCTCCACCAATGATCCCAGTATCCCTCCCACCACACCCACCCCATCCCCACCACCCCACCCTGCCTCTGTGGCAGGCCATTCCCTTTTGTTATCTTTCCTTTTGGGTGTTGTAGTTTGCAATAGAGGTATTGAGTGGCTTTCATGTTTGGTCTATAGTCTACTTTTAGTTTGTATCTTCCAACCCGAATGGGTCCTGCCAACATCCTCTACTTGTTGTTACCTTCTCTATCTGAGCTGCCTTTCCCCCCAGCATGTGAGGCCAGTTTCCAAGGTGTGGGCAGACCTCCTGGTCCTTATCTCTACAACTAGACATATTGTATTTCAACACCAATCCCACTAGAGTTGTCCACATCCCTCCACCAATATTCTGTATTGCCTCCCCACACCCAACTCCTTCATCTCCACCCCTCAGGTGGAGAGGCACATTAAAATTTCAGTGCTTGCAGTTTAGATCTCAAGGTTTCAGTTTTGTTTTGAGTAGTCTATGGTTTGGATATATGGTTCTAACTCTCATCAATATCACTGGTATATCTAAAACTCTCATGCCTGTTTACCTACTAATTCTCATTCTGTTCTTCCTCACTTGATTTTTTTATTCTATATCCTTCTCTTTAAACACTGGAGTCTTAGCATCCCTCTTTTATAATAATACAGTCCCTCATCCAGTATTCTATGTATAACAAATACCTTGTATATAGATTCTTTTTCTGGCTTAGTTCACTCTACATGATATCTCCTAGTTCCAACCAGTATGCAGCAAATTGCTTGATTTCATCATTCTTGAAGCTGGTTATCAATATACTATGTATATGTACACATCTTCATAGTTTATTCAAGTGTCATTGGACACCTAGGTTGATTCTATATCTTAGCTATTGTATTAGATGAAGCAATGAATAATGGTGTTTATATGTCCATTTGAGACAGTGCTGGGGGTAGATGTCCAAAAGTTAAATAGCTGGGTTATACTGCAGTTCAATTATAAGCTTACTCAGGACTCTCCACACTCTTTTCCACAGGGTTGTACCATACAACAATCTTACCAGCAATAAATGAGTACATTGTTTATATAATTTTTTAATTGAATCACCATGAGATATACAGTTACAAAGTTTATCATGATTGTGTTTCAGTCACAGAGTGTACTAATATCCATCTCTGAACAGATGTGCATTTTCCAACATCAATGTCCCCAGTTTCCTGGGCCACACCCCAACCCCCAACCCCACCTAAGCCTCAATCTATGGCAGGCAGTTGTCTTCTCTCTCTTTCTAATTTTACAACTATTCATAATTGGAAAGGAAGGGTCACATGGATAACTTGACCACACAGCTTAAGAAATTGAAAGATCACCAACAAAAATTTTATTAATCTGCTCTTGCAAATTAAGTCTTCTGTGCTAGTGCTTTTGTTAGTTGAGATTGATTGGCTTCTGCTTTACATCCCTAATAGCCATTCCTCTATGAGCAGACACAAAATAAGGTTGCCCAATATCACCATTTCTACTCACTATATTATCAGACTTACTCGCTATAGCAATTAGGCAAGACAAAGATATTAAGAAAATCCATATAGGAAAGGAAGAATTCAAGCTCTCACTATTTGCTGATGCCATGATAATATATTTAGAAAATCCTTAAACCTTATAAAACAGGTCCTAGAAACACAATGGCCATTAAGTAGAGTGACAGGTCATAAAATTAATGTGCACATCAATTAGTTTATTTTTAAAATTTTATTGAATCACCCTGAGATAGTTACAAGCTTTCATGTTTGGATTACAATCATACAATTATCAAAAACCCATCCCTCCACCAGTGCATATTCCCTACCACCAATATCTCAGGTATACCCCCCCTTTTCCACCCTCCCCCTTCCTCCATGGCAGAAAATATTCCCCAAACTCTCTCTCTACTTTTGGGCATTATGGCTTGCAAGCACTGAGAAGTCATCATGTTTGGTCCATTATCTACTTTCAGCACACATCTCCCTTCTGATTCTTCCAGCCATTATTTTCTTAGTGATCCCTTCTCTATTCCATCTGCCTTCTCACCTTTACTTATGAAGTAGACTTCCAACTGTGGAGCAATCCTCCTGGCCCTTGTGTCTACTGTCCATGGGTGTCAGCCTCATGTTATGTTATTCTGTACTCTACAAATGATTGCAGTCCTTCTATGTCTGTCCCTCTCTTTCTGACTCATTTCACTTAGCATGATACCCTCCATGTCTAACCATTTATAAGCAAATTCCATGACTTCATCTCTCCTGACAGCTGCATAGTATTCCAAAGTGTAGATGTACCAATTTCTTTAACCAGTCATCTGTTCTAGGGCACTTGGGTTGTTTTCAGATTTTGGCTATTGTGAACAGTGCTGCAATGAACATATAGGTACAGATGTCATTTCTACTGTGCTTTTTTTCATCCTCGGGATATATTCCCGGAAGTGCTATTGCGGGGTAATATGGAAGCTCAATTTATAGTTTTTGACTGATTTCTTATAACCTAATGATGAAATAGGAGAGAAATAAATAGAACAATGCCATTAAAATTTGTGACTCAGAACATCAAATTCCAATGAATCAGCTAAACCAAAGAGGTGAAAGAGTTGTACAAAGAAAACTACAAAACACTACTTAAAGAAATAAAAGAAGATGAGAAATGGTAATATATCATGGATTGGGAGGATTACCATATTCAAAATGGTAATTATGCACAAAGGATTATAGAGATTCAATGCAGTCCCTATAAGAATACCCAAGCCATTTTTCAAATAAATTTATCAAAAACTTCTGAAATTCATATAGAAGAATACTTCGCCCATCACCCAATAGCCAAAACAATCCTTGGTTGGTGTTGGGGCTGGACTGAACTCTCAGGGTGAGCCCATGTAGACTGTACCATACTATGGGCAGGAACATAGGGACCCATGAAAATGGGCGAGATTTCTCGTGTGTCCTGACTGGTTTAGATGAAGCTGAACATCTTCCCCCTTCAAGCAACCTTCAGAAAATAATTTCAGTATATTAAAAAGGGGCAGTTTTCCTTTTCTCACAGAAGCCTGTCTGGTCTTTGACATGAGATCTCAGGTGCTAGCCAGGCCTGATCTTGACATTGTAGATTTCAGGGCTCTGGCCCAGCCTACTGTTTGGGATGTAAATTTCAGGTGCCTGCCCAGTTGTCTTTGGATGTAGATTCCAGGTGGCTGCCCACCCTTGTCTTTGGTATGTAAATCCAAGTGCTTGTATTTTGGCCTTTCCAGAGGTCAAAATTACTGGCCTGCAGATGCAAGAAGACAATGCATGCTTTGCTGCCCCAGTGTTCTTTCTGTAACTTTTTTTGATGACATCATCTTATTGTGCATTTTAGAGGTACTGGTCAATATAATGAGATTCCGGGGCTTTCTACCTTTGTTACAGAGTAAGAGAGAACCTGGATCCTCCATGACATAAATTTATTTCTCGTTTCTTGTTTCAGCGCCTCTGACTGAAGGAACGTTCACACTACAGGTTGGGAAAAATAAAATGGGAGACATCACTTTTCCCAACTTCAAAATAGTAGAAAGAAGCACAAGAATAAATACAGACCCTCTAATCAATGATAGAAAATTGATTTTCAGGTATGTCACCAGTTAATCTTCAATAAAGGAACAAAAGAAATGAAGTGGAACAAGGAATGTATCTTCAACATTGATATTGGGAAAACTCTTCAGCCACATAAAAAAATCTCCTCTTCACACCATACAAAGAAGTTAAATCAATATGGATGAAAGACCTCAATATCATGAGGTACATAGAAGAAAACATTTAGATATCTTCTTGGAATTGAAACTAGGAGCATATTTTTTGCTGCTTTTTAACTTTGGGCCACACTTGATAGTGGTCAGTGCTCAACACTATTGGGTTTAGGCTTAGGGGACCATATGGATGTCAGGGATTGAAATTAGGTCAGTCTTTTGCAAGGCAAGCACCGTAAACTCTGCATTACCACTCCAGTGCCCAAAAAACTAAAGGCATCTTTAAAGATGAAACACCAATGACCAAGCAAGTGGAAGCAGTATGAACAAATGGGACTATCTTAAATTAAGAATCTTCTTCACCTCAAAAGGAATAGACCAGAATACAAATGGAATACAAATAGAACAGATAACAAAGACAGCTCACAGAATTGGATAAATGTCTTGCCCACCACTCATCCTATAAGTAAATCACTAAGATATATAAAGCACTGGTAGTACTTTACAAAAAAATCATCCAACCCAATAAAAAATAAGAAGTGATGAACAGAAACGTCTGAAAATAACAAATAAATTTGCCAAAGGCATAAAATAATTCTATATCACTAGTCATCAGGGAACTGAAAATTCAACCAACAATGCCAAACCACTCCCACCAAAAAGACTGGAACTCATCTCAAAAAATAAAAACAATGTTCGTATAGAAGCAGGGAAAAAGTGAACGCACATTTAAGAGGGTGCCCACTGCTTCAACCTTTATGAATATTCCTCAAAAACTAGGAATTGAGCTTTCTCACAACACAGAAATATACACTAAATGCCTCAAATTATATTTCATTGAAGCACTATTCACAATAGCCCAAATATGGAAACAACCCAAGTGTCCAAGAACAGCCTGTGGTATATCTGCATAAGAGAAATAAAATTATATCAATAAAAGCATCACTGCATCACTGTCATCCCATTGTTCATTGATTTGCTTGACCGGGCACAAGTAATGTCTCCATTCATACCTGTCGTGTGTTAGTGTAGCCCGATGGCATACTGGGGGCTCTTTCAGGGCCTGTGGAATGAGGACCACCATTGTTACTGCTTTTGGCATATTCAGTATGCCACGGGTAGCTTGCCAGGCTCTTCCGTGCAGACGGGATACTCTCGGTAGCTTGCCGGGCTCTCCAAGAGGGATGGAGGCTTTTGGGGAGGCCTCTAATTGCCTTTGAAGGAATTCCCAGTCTACCAAATGTAAGCTTTTGGTTGACTGCCATGTTTTAATGATCTGCACACTGACAAACACGCACATGTGCCTGCATCTCTGGGCATCATCTGAGGCATCTGCTCCCTCAGGTTGATCTCCTAGAGGTTGATGGAGTGTGCCCAGAGGTTGTTGAGCAGCTGGCAGAGCAGGACCCTATCGTGGAGGGTCTGTGCTAGGTCAAACACTTGTGCTGAGTCCCAGGTCACCCAATGGTTGGCTGACAGCACCCCACAGTGGATGAGCCACTGTGTGCACTGCTGTCATAGCTCTGTTCTATGGCGCTGCGACTTGGCCTTGTCGGGGCAGGCAGCGACTCTGCCACTGCCGCCTTGGATTCTCCAGTCCCCGCTGATGCCATTCTGTTAGAATCTTGCAAAAGAGCTAGCAATGCCCATCAGACATTATGTGTAGAGTTCCATTAGGGATGAACATAGAGTTCCATGCCTGACATGCTGAGCTGCACGTTGTCTCGGTGAGGTAGTGAGTTGGATTTGGGAGAGCATGAGGGGTTCGGGTGGCATTGGAGCCATTTTGCCTCCAATCTGCGCAGCCCGCATCACTCCCAGACTCAGACATTCAAATCTTGCAATACAGCTGGTGATGTCCAGCAGGAATCATGAGTAGAGTTCTAGCAGGGATTACGCATAGAGTACCATGCCTGGTGTGCTGAGCTGTGTGCTGTCTAAGGAGAGATAGTGAGATGGGTTCGGGAGAGTGTGAGGGATTCGGGTGGTGTCAGCGCCATCTTGCCTCCATCTAAATAAAAGTAAAAATAACAATCATATGCTCATGTGAATAGATAAAAAGAAATTATGTGATAAGATTTTATACCCATTCATGATAAAATAGGAACTGATGGAACTTTCCTTAACACTATCAAGTAAATTTTCTATAGGCATACAAAAACTAGAACCAAGAGGCATGTATTAGGGAAAATGAAGTTATGAAATTTGCTTATACATTGAGAGACATGAAAAATATAATGCTGAGTAAAATGAGTCAGAGTAAGAGGAACACAGAATTATCATACTCATTAATGATATATAATTAAGCATAGTATAAAAAATACCCCAATACAATATAAATGAAGACCAGGTAGACTGACCCTTAGTAGAAAGCTTCCAAAAATTTGAGAAGGTGGTAATGTCAGAGAGGGAACCACCATGACAATGATAGGGGGTAGTCATCACCCTGGACAAGAACTGCCTACTGAGAGGATGCAAAATTATATGCATTATATACTTTCAGTTACAGTGTTTCAAATCACATTGAGTAAAAAAAAACAGGAAAAAAGAAAGTTCTTTGACAGAGAAACAGCCTGGGGGGCTGGTGGGAAGGAAAATGGGGACATTGGTGAAGGCATGAGTGCTTGAGTATTGTACATTTAAAAGTAAATCATGAATGACTTTGTAACTTTGTATCTCATGGTGATTAAAAAAAGAGAAATCATCCATAAGAATTTTTCAAAGTATAGGAATATAAGTACTATGATCCAAGAGGCTTCGAGTGTCCCAGTAAAATAGACCCAATTAGTAAAATTCCAAGGCATATTGTATTCAAAATGAGAAAAGGTAAAGATAGAGACAGAATATTGAAAGACTCAATATCATAAAAGTAACTTACATATAAAGGAAAGTTCATAAAATGTATAGTAGATCTATCAAATGAGACATTGTGAGGGAGGAAAATATGCAATGATATAATAGAAAATCTAAACAAAATGAACACCTCACCAAAACCAAAAACACTCTGTACAGATGGATTGTTATTCATATTTTAAAGAAATATATAGAGCTTCATGGATAGGCAACAACTTAGACAATTCAAATTCTTGAGATCAGGTTTGGAAGAAGCATTAAAAGAGCTCCTTTAAAGGAAACTTCCCATAGTGACGCATTGAGGATGGTATTAAAATGGTGTATATGTTTGTCCTCAACTAGAACAACAAAGCTTAAGAATATACTGCAATGGGGGCTGGAGTGATAGCACAGCAGGTAGGGTGTTTGCCTTGCACGCAGCCGAACCGGGTTCAATTCCCAGCATCCCATATGGTCCCCTGAGCACCGCCAGGGGTAATTCCTGAGTGCAGAGCCAGGAGTGACCCCTGAGCATCGCTGGGTGTGACCCAAAAAGAAAAAAAAACAGTGATAGCTCCTGGGCCTTGGGTTACAAGATATTTAACAAACATTGGGGAAAGGCAGAAAGCATAATTAAGACTCTACATGAGACTGACATGCAAGGACAGTAGAAACAAAAGCAAGGAATATTGTCCCATTGTTGGAAGCTTGCCTCATGAGCTGTGGGAGAAGGCAGCTGGAATAGAGAAGGGATCATTAAGTCAATGATGGTTGGAGGGATCGTTTGGGATGGGATATATGTCCTGAGAGTACATTAAGTACCAAACATGATAGCTACTCAGTATTTTTATTGCAAACCATAATGCCAAGTTTCGTGAGAGTTCAAGATGCTGCTCTGTCAAACATTCATAGATTTAAAGAAGGCCTTCGATTCTGTTGAGACTGAAGTGGTAATCAAAGCCCTAGTCAAACAGGGCGTTTAAACATCAAGATCCTCTGCCAGCTGTATTACAGATTCAACACCAGGATCTCACCATTCTACAAGGAAGTGATCAAAGTGTCAAAAATCACATAATGCAATTCAGAGAGGACCGTTGGACTAGAGCTGTTACTGACTGGATTTCAGCGGACGTCAAAAGACCGCGTGGCTGCCCACAAATGAGATGATAAGACTTCTTCGTCAAAACCTGAATGAACGGTTTAAGGCTCTTCCTGTTCCTGGAGCCAGCAGATATCATTGGGTACACTAGCACGCAACAGGGACGAATGGAGATGTTAGTGGCACCCGCTTGAGTAAATCAAAGATCAACGGGATGACAAGTGATACAAGTGATAATGCCCAAGAGTAGAGAGAGAGCATAGGGGAAATTGTCTGCCATAAAGGCAGGGGAGGGTTGGGATGGGGGAGTGTACTGGGAACATTGGTGGTGGCAAATGGACACTGGTGTATGGATGGGATCATTGTATGACTGAAACTGAAAAATGACAGCTTTGTAACTGTATCTCACTGTGGTTTGATAAAAAAATAAAAGAAAAATAAAGACTCTACAAGAGGTGACAGATAATATCAGCAGATCATGGTTACTTTGTTAAAGCAGGAAAGAGAAGAAACAATCTCCAGGGCAAATTGAGCCGTGTCAACCAATTCAGACTATCCAGTGTTTTTCAATTATCATAATCTCCTTCCAGATGTTTCTTATAGAAGTAAGTTATTAAAGAACTCTCTGGATTGTACAGGGGGTAGTGGGATTGCTTTGCATGTGGCAAACCATCCCGCTGAGCACTGCTAGGGCAATTCCTGAGTGCAAATCCAGGAATAATTCCTGAGCTTCACTGAGTGTGTTTCTAAAACAAACAAACATAAAAAGAGCTTTCTGGGTTAGAGAGATCCTAGAGTGTGTAGAACACTTGCCTAGCACGTGGCCTCGCCTGGTCCAATCCCTGGTACTCTATATGATCCCCTGCACCTGCCAAGAGTGACCCTTGAGAACAGAGCCAGGAGTAAACCCTGAGTACAGCTGGGTGTGTCACAAAAACAAACAAACAAAAAATAACTCTATTGATACACCAAAAAAGGCAAATTAAATTCTAGCCAAATAAATGTAAACCTCAGATCACTGTATTACTGTATCACTGTCATCCCATTGTTCATCGATTTACTCGAGCGAGCACCAGTAACATCTCTATTCCTCCCAGCCCTGAGATTTTAGCAGCTTCTCCTTCCTCGTCTTTTCCAACGATTGGAGGCTCTTTCAGGGTAAGGGGAATGAGACCTGTTATTGTTACTGTTTTTTGCATATCAAATATGCTACGGGTAGCTTGCTAGACTTTGCCTGTGTGGGCGAGATACTCTTGGTAGCTTGTCAGGCTCTCCAAGAGGTATATGGTATATGGTATTACTCTATGATTTGTTGCCTACTGTCTGAATTCCATCAAATATGGTGTGGTAATTATGGAAAATGGGTAGGAAGTGTCTTATAATGTGTCTTTGAGCTTTGGTATAATGTGTCTTTGAGTTTTGGTATAATGTGTCTTTGAGTTTTGGTATATATATATATATCTGAAAATTTGTATATATGCATATGTATTTCCCTCTATGATTTGTTGCCTACTATCTGAACCCCATCAAATGTGGTGTAATAATTATGGAGAATGGGTAGGGGGTGTTTTATGATCAGTCCAGGAGTATGTTTACTCATATGTGAGGCTCGGCCCGAGTGTGTGGGGAGTGGAATTGAGCATGGTGGCTGTTGGGTTATGAAGGTTTTTGTCTGCCGGGACTGGGACCCTTTGAGCAGAGAGGGCTCTCACCCACCCCCCTCTAGGGCGCTCCGGGTGAAGACAGCCTGGCGCGGGGTCAGGACATTCAGTGGTGCTCTCTTTCGGTAGTTTTAGTCTATAGTCCCTGGGTCTTGGCCGTTGATGAGATTACATGGTGCCTGGGGCAGTTTGTGGGTGTGACTGCCAACCTACTGGAAAACTGGGGACCTGGTGGGAGGAGGCCCAGTCCTGATCCCAACTGGAGCTCTCAGTCACGGTTTCCCACCTACCTCTGCGTTATAGGCACTAATTGAGTCTTTCGATCTCTTTTGAGATTCATGGGTCTCTAAAATAAGGCAAATAAATGAGCTTATATATCTGAGCCAGAGGTGGTTTGTGGGTGTCTCCCACATACCTAACTTTTGGCCATTTAAGTTCTTGGTAAACTTGGCCCCAAGTTGTTGGGGTCTGGCCAAAGTCACAGTAGCAATTTGGGGGTATCTGAAAGTCTGAAGGCACCATCATGCTGCTGATGCACTTGCCCCACAGGTACAGGTTGACCTGCTGGTGGCACCAAACCTCAGATAGTAAGACATAATGATTTTCAGCTTTCCTAGTTCTGAGGGCAAATATTGAGTTTTTGATTAGTAGATGTGGGTTTTCAAGAGATAATAGTAAAATGAAAATTTTACTCAATAAGATGTAATTTACCTTCCACTGCAGGGCATAGGTGAGAAACAAACATAGTGAACATCTGTATTATAAAGCATTCCATTTAAACAATAATAGAATACTTAGTAAGGTGTCATATTTCTTTTAAGATCTTATAGGAGTCATCCTTAGCATTTTATACTGAGAATGAGGAATCAAAGGTCTCTGAAGAATTTTTTGATTTCTACTTGTCTTATTTGGCCTCCTGAAGTTTGTTCAAAAATGTTGAATGGAGGGATAAACCTCTTGGCCCAATTTGTGGAACCATAATTTCAATGCAAGCTAGTAAACCTTTTTTTAATGCTACTTAATAACACTTC